>NC_053165.1:44821962-45102018 GCF_016835505.1 Polypterus senegalus
CTATGTGAATATCGAAATCTTTCTTCAACAATTCATGGTATTAATTTGCAGCTAGGACAGATAAAAGGCTGCCAAATTCAACCATTCATCATTTAAAAATACACTGTCAGCCTGGTTGTTAAATCTAATGAATGGGAATTGCTTCGGGTCTTTTATTGCCAGAATCATTTCTACTTTGCATAAAATATGGATGAATGTTATACATATTGGCTTGCTGATCATGGCATTAGTTTGGGTATGAGACCTTGAATTGGATAGACGGGTCAGAAAAACTGGATGGATGGATGGCTGCCTATGTATTTATATAGTAAACATGATGCCAATGCAGTTCACAAGTGCAGAACTGTTGTATGATTATTTATTTATATGATATGTTCTGCTGTAATATAATATGAAAGCTATTTAAAGATATTATTTTTAACTTACTTATTAGCTAGTTTTCTTACTGCACTTTATGCAGTGACCTTCTATTATACCAATATAATCTGCACAAAAATGCATTCATTTTGTAGATATGGTTTCTCATTAGATGATAAAATTGACATTTCTGAACATAAGAAATCACAAACGCACAATCTGATTCCAAATGTATTTAATAAATGGTAGCTTCATTTATTTATTTATTTGTTCACATCTGTTTGGTTCTTTGACAGCCTTTATTTCTATGAAGATTTGTGAGGGCTTTTTCAGTCTTACTGTTTCTGGCTGTGTTCCCATAGAATCAGCTGTTTAATATTCAGTCTCTTCATTTTGGTGCACAGATGCCAAAGACTTGCAAAAGGAAAAATTCCTTTTTAAAAATTGAATGACACACATATTCTATTAGACTCTCGCGGAGAAAAAAATACTGACACTTAACTGGGGTGTTTGGAGGTTATTGATGTGCCTGCGTCATGCGGCGCTCTTCATCGAGTGCTAAGAGTCATCGTTGACTGGCCTCTTCTGGATCAAATCAGCCCTCTTTTGTGGAAAATGCTTCTGGAAAGCTTGCTTATATAATCCAGCAAAGCAGTCTGCTGAAGATTGCCTGGTGTCAGAGAGGTTTTAGGAAACTTGACTGAAGTGTTTTGTATAACCAGGAGCAGATATGATACCCTCTAAGTGATCTGTTTCTATTCCAAAGGAAAATTAGATGCATGCAGCTTCTGAAAAAGACTTTTCTTTAAGAATAAGCAAATCCGTGAACTCAAATACTCTCTCATGGGTGATAAATAAGAGTTATTCTGTTGGATCCAATCCTCTTAGATTTTATAATATAGGCAAGATAGTGGGAGTTACTTTTGTTATTAATTATTTTTGAATTTGGTGTCCATCCTCGTTAAAAACAATGTTAAAAAGTACTTTACCAAACAGTTAAGAACATAGTTTCATTACAAAAAAACATATCAAATGATGCATGAATATAACGCATATTCATAAACAGGTACACATATAGGCAACATGTTAGGATAGGTTTTCCAGAAATAATGCATCTTAGGGAATAAAATACAAACTACTGAGGGAGTGAGTTAAGTCTCTCTATTATAAAAAAAAAAATCTTGGGTCAAGATGTGTATTTTCTCGGAGACAGTTTAATGTCCCGCGAGACAAGCCAGTGAGACAAAAGGGCAGCTGCTGTACAGGCTTTTAAATGTTCGAAGCACTGCGTGACATGCAGATCACGCAGCACGGCACAAGCAGCAGCAGCAAGCCAGCTGATCAAGCATAGAGGAGGTAAAAACAAATTTATTTGTTTCCCATTGTATCACCATTTAGGAGGTGGTTTCGGTGGAGCGACCGCATCTCCTTAGCATACATTCAGCTCTTTACAATGCGAGAGGCACAGACACGAAGTGGCTGGCACGTAGCGCACCCCGGGAAGGGGGTGGGCGAGCGAAGCGAGCAGTGGGCAAAGCCCCCTAGTACTTCTTAATTTTTAAGACCATTTCCTGAAATATTTCATTATCTAATATTTAATAACCCAGTTTAAAGTGCTTCTTTGTTGACTCACCTGTCATCACCTATCAAAAAATGAGCAACTGATACAGTAAAAAGCAAATATTTTTTAGTATTACACACAGAAAATACATATGTCTCTATTTTAATAAAAAATCTTAGGTCGAAACATGATCTTCTCTGAAAGACACTTTGACATCCTGTGAGACAAGACTTTACTTGTGAGCACCCGTGAGATAGTGACTTTTAAACGTCACGCCCTACTTACAAACAATGTAAAACAAGATCATGGACATCTAACCTAGCAGTTGTTGGAATGCTTTTGACAGACACACCTCCTGTGCTCCCAGCTCTAAAAAATGTTATATGTTCTAGGTGGCATATCAACGACTAAGCGAAGAAGAAAGCAGTGAGTTGAAAAGTGTTGGAGAGAAAAGAATGCACAAAAGAACAATAATAATTGCATGTGCAAATTCAGAAAATAAGGAAAGTAATAATCAGCCCGGAGCAAGGGGAATTAAAAACCTTGTAGGTCCAATCAGGGTCTGAAATAAAAGACTTCATAAAGACGTTCAAAAACGTTGGTACGATACACATGCAGAGCAAGTTAAAGAATATGAAAGTACTAAAATTTGAAAGTATCAAAAAAAAGAAAGTAAAGATCGAATTAGCACAAACAAACGGAAATTATTACTCGGTGAAATAATGGAACAGCAAAAAGATATTGAATATATGGACATAGGTGATATGTCAGAAGTATGTAGATATTGTAAGGCTTTAAAGTTTAAGTTGGAGACTTGTAGATCGTCTAATTCGTGTTGCCATCAGGGAAAACTAGTATTGCCTCCCAATGAAGAGGCATATCCACAACACTACAGGCAAAATATCAGAGTCTACAATAAACTTGTCGCAATCGCATTAATCAATGCTCAAAACGTAGATTTACACAATAATGGACACTACGCTATGAGAATCTGTGGTCCCGCAACAATTAAAACTACGACAAGTTTAATTTCTAAGAAACCACAATTTGGTCATGTGCATATTTATTATCACAGAGAAGCGATGCAACAAAGAATTGAAAGAGTATGTAACAATTTCCATGAAAATAACAATGTCTTTAAATTGTATATCCGGTTAACCAAACCCGGGGGTGGGTGAGCGAAGCGAGCAAGGGCCGGAGCCCCCTAGTAAACATTTAAAATCAGTATTAGAAAGCCTTAAAAAACAACTATATCAATACACAAAAACATAAATTAATGTAAAAATCAATTAGTTAGTCAATCATGTCGCAACAAAGAGCCTCCATGTCAGGTCACTATTCAGGGAATTGATGTAGAGGTGGTCCACACCTATAAATGCTTAGAGTCCACATCAACGACAGGCTGGACTGGTCTCATAACACAGACAAACTATAAAAGAAATTAAAAGGACAAAAACTTAAAAGAACAGATTCAGTTATGGGATGTACTCTGGACCCCTAGAAGTAATAGCAAAGGACAGAATTTAAACCAAGTGCCACTATGAACAATGCTGCACATCCTCTCTCTGACACACAAACACTGAGCATTTTCAGCCAATGACTTATTGAGCAGAAGTGTGTCAAGAAACCACTGGGATTCCTTTATGCTAAAGGAAATACTTTTTATTGATAGAATTTCTAGGTGCAGCCATGGGATGGAGGTGGTCCAGTTTGTTGAAACTCAGAATCACATCTCCGTTCTTTGCAGATGATGCAGCCCTGTTGGTTTCATCGGGTAGTGATCACAGGTGTGCCAAGCTTGAAACAGTTAGGATGAGGATAAGCACCTCAAGTCTAAGGTCATGGTTCTCAGTGTTAAAAGGGTGGAGAGATCTCTGCGGGTTGGCTACAGATGCTACCTCAATCAGAGTAGTTTGTTTCCTGGAGTCTTGTTCACAAATGAGGGAAGAATGGACAGAGAAATCAACAGGAGTAGAGAGCCGTATTAGCAGTTAGGCAGATGCCATACTGGCCAGTCATTGTGAGGAGAGAGCTGAACTGAAAGGCAAAGCTCTTGATTTTACCAGTCAATCCTATGACCTATGACCACGGGCTTTGAGTAATGACTGAAAGAACTACATACAAGCAACGGAAATAAGCTTAGTTTGTAGGGTGTCTGGACTCAACCTTAGTGATAGGGTGTGAAGTGCAAACATTCAGGAGATGCTCCTCTGCATCTAACAAAGCCTGTTGAACTGATTCAGGCATCTGATTAGGATGCTTTCTGGACACCTACCTGTGGATATCTTTCAGGCATATTTAACTGGGAGGTGACCTAGTGGCAGATCCAGGACATGCTGGAGAGATTATATCTCCCAGCTGGCCTGGGAACTGGACTGGGAGCTGAAGGAGGTGGCGGGGAAAAAGGATGTCCAGGCACCATTGCTTAGACAGTTTAATGGTATAAACATGGAATGATGCACAGAGTCAGTGTTTCTTCTCATTCTCACAGGTATCCTAGTTGTATTTCTGCTATAGTTAATTGTAGTACTTCTGCTTTATGACACATTGCAAGCCCTGCAGTGAGACATGGTGGGTGGTCCATAAAATCACTAAATACAGCTGCAATTAACAAAGAAAGTATCAGTGGCACACGATAGCTTATTAAATCTTTTAACTTAAAATAGTATAATTTTAAAACTGTATGTATATAAGAATTCTTATTAATTTTGATTGCTTTAGAAACAGGAGAGGTGAAATAAAAATAAAATATGCCAAATATCACTAAAAGATCAAACAATACACGACAAAAACACTGAACTGTTTCTTTAAGAAAAAGTAATTATTTATTACTAAACACACATACACACTACAAATTCCCTTATGTGTGTTTGAAAACTTCCATAATTTAAGACAAACGCAAGCCTGTATAGTAGTATTATTAGGGTTGTTAATAAGAACTCTAGTCCAAAAGACTGCAATTTTAGAACTTCCTTTATTAATAATGTATTAGTATCTTGAGTAAAACCAGGACCACAAGTAAAGCAGAGTGTAAAAAAATCAATACTTTTGAGCTGTGGTGTTGGAGAACACTGCATTTTAGATCATACACTACACAGCAGACAAGTCAGTTAGTTTGAGATCAGATGAAATGGGACTGCACGGCCTGCATCACTTACAATTAAGTGCCATCATCACTTACAATTAAGAACCCTTTGAGAGCAATGCTGCTTGTGAGCACAGCGGCTTGACCATGCATGAAATTATTAGAGAATGAATTCCTATTAAACAGACTAACATATGAAGTATGAACAATCACATTTAAAACCGATAACAATCTGATCACATTTCGGAATAAACAAGATGCAGGCGAGATTTTACTCAGAAATATTAACATGAAGGTCAAATTGCAAACAAGTACTTAGAAAAACACAGCAAGGGTACACAATGCAGGAAATCTCCATACCTCTATCAGATTTGTAACAATTAACGATCGGAAGGCATTTTTTTGTGTTTTCATGCATTCGTCGTTTTAACTGACACTTTCTTGCTGTTTTATCAATTGTGTTTCTTATGTCACCTTTGTGGAATCCAGCTCCT
Source organism: Polypterus senegalus (assembly GCF_016835505.1). NCBI lineage: Eukaryota > Metazoa > Chordata > Cladistia > Polypteriformes > Polypteridae > Polypterus > Polypterus senegalus. Next base: position 44,827,460 of record NC_053165.1, read on the forward strand.
TGCTGCTTATGATCCAGGAGCATTTCAGCTTAATCTCCAGGGTGCATGCATCTGCAATTTTCAGTTTACAATGAATTTTTTTTTTGTACTGAAGAGCTTGTTGTCTACTGGCAAACAGTCTATTATGATATGTGAGTCTTATGTAAGTTTTTTTAGATTTATTATTTTTTCCTTTAGCTGACTTGAGTTTAAGAACACTGAAGACTCCAAATATAGAGTTATTTTCTTTGTGGATAGTGAAATTCACATTATTTATTTTGACATATGTAGTGATGAGGTTGGTGTAATAATATTATGATAAAAATGAGCATTTAGAAATAAAAAAAAACCAGAACTGATAGGTTAGTTTATTGCATGTTAAAACTAGTATAGATAAAATCTTAGGCCACCTGGCCTAAAGGCATACTGGTGGTCTGAGATGTAAGCCCAGTAGCATGCCAGTACAGCATGTAATGGAAGGGATAGGTGGGTAGAATTTATGATGTCCCTTTCCCCTCCAGGACTAGAATGTGGGCTACTGGGTTGTGACAACTTAGGATTGGTCACTGAATTAAAGGGTCACTCTGTACCACAACACCTCCTTGGTCCCTGACTTGTGACAGGAACTGGTATGAGTTTGGTCTTTCTGCCTCTTTATCCCTCTGTCTCTCTCTTGCCTTTTCTCATCTTGAAGAAGACCAACTCTATCTCAGCAGCCATACTGAGACAAACAGGCTGCTTGCCCCTATGGAGATGATGACCTGAAGAGAGCTGAGTAACTACAGGTTTATGTGCTAGCAATAGCAGACTGTGTAGTTTGCCAACACTCAACATCTGTACTTTGTGTAGTATCTTGGGTATAATACCTATAATACATGATAATTAAACGTGTAACTCTTTCTCATGCCGGTACTTGTACTCTGGTTAATTGCCTGCAATTACAGGCATAAAAGGAAAACAGTTGGGGGGGCTTGCTGAATGGCAAGAGTGTTGGATTTAAGACATTCTGTTAAAATGTACATAATAAAGAGTATAAAGAATAGGATAGATAGGGTCATCTTAAGATGCTAGCATGACAAAACAATATTATGTTTATAATGCCTTGATGTGTGTGTGTCAAAGTTTTAAAACTCCACGACCGGACGTTGGGAGCGTGGTCCTAAAAGTTGTGTATTATTTTTAATGTGACAGTTTAAAAGCCAACATAGCATGTTTTAAAAGCATCCTCAATTGTAGATAATACCTTAAAAAATTAATCTGATGTGTTTTTTCTTTGTTAGGGTGGCGCAGTGGTAGCGCTGCTGCCTCGCAGTAAGGAGACCTGGGTTCACTTCCCGGGTCCTCCCTGTGTGGAGTTTGCATGTTCCCCCCATGTCTGCATGAGTTTCCTCCCACAGTCTAAAGACATGCAGGTTAGGTTCATTGGCGATCCTAAATTGTCCCTAGTGTGGGTGTGCCTTGTGGTGGGCTGGCACCCTGCCCGGGATTTGTTTCCTGCCTTGCGCCCTGTGCTGGCTGGGATTGGCTCCAGCAGACCCCCCATGACCCTGTGTTAGGATATAGCGGGCTGGATAATGACTGACTGGGCTTCAACTTGGTGCTTTACTTTTTAATTGTGTTTTTAGGTTACCATTCAGATTAGGTGTTTTCCCTTTTGATGACTTTAATGTCTTTTGACTCTCCAAGCTTTTCTAACTCATTATTTCTTGGTCCTTAATTTGATTGCCTGTATGGCCTACTATTTCACATAATTTTGTTGGAACATACAGTAGTTAGCTTATCTGCCCTATTTAAAATATCTCAATGCTTTTTTTTGAACGATTCTCATGTGTTATTTTGCTTTTCTGTGGTATCTAGTTTTGTTTAATTTAGAGGTTTCTCTTTGTGATACAGTAGAACCTCAGTTCACGACTGTAATTTGTTCCAAAACTCTGGTCGTAACCCAATTTGGTCGTGACCCGAAGTAATTTCTCCCATAGGATTGTATGTAAATACAATTAATCCGTTCCAGACTGTACGAACTGTATGTAAATATATATTTTTTAAAGATTTTTAAGCACAAATATAGTTAAATACACCATAGTATGCACAGCGTAATAGTAAACTAAATGTAAAAACATTGAATAACACTGAGAAAACCTTGAACAACAGAGAAAACTAACATTGCAAGAGTTCACACTACACTTACGAACCGCTCGCTGTAAACATTTTTTTAATGAGTTTTAAGCACAGGGAAAAAAATGAACATTTGAAAAATCTATAATTTAATAAACCACCAAGAAAAGTAACATGGCAGCAATTCATGCTACGAACCGAAAAATTAACATTTGGAAAATCCGTAATACAAAAACTAACCATAAACCACCAAGAAAATGAACCTTGCATGAGTTGAGTTCTGGCATGAAGGAAGTGAGGAGGAACTGGGTGGAGAGGAGGTTACAGTTTTTCCTCCTCTTCCAGCACTTGAGGCCTCTGCCTGGTTAACACTGTAACTCCATTTGCAACATTTGCTGCTTTAATGGCCTCTTTCTGCTTTAGAATAGTCGAAATTGTAGATTTTGACTTCTTTTACTCGGTGGCAAGATCAGTTACACAAACACCATGCTCATACTTTTCAATAATTTCTTTCTTTGCTTCAATTTCAATTTTCTTCAAACCTTTCTTCTCATCACTCTTCACTTGCTTAGAAGCCATGGTTAACTGCAAACACTTGATAATAATATAAAATCTATGTCAAGCTATTGTATGTACAATGTACTACCTTAGCCTAAGTCTACAAAATGTTAACAAAGGTTCAGAAGAAATATTTCCATGACCAAATAGTGAACTTTGTGAGCTGGATTGTCAAGGGTCTTAATCATGGATTAAAGACAAAGAAAGTACTCTTGCACTTAACAAAATGCTAAGATAGTATTTTTACAGGAGACTCACTTATTAAGCAAGGACCAGTGTTGGTTGCAAAGAGTGATCTGACCAAATTTTTCACTCTAGCTATACAAAGAAAACAAAGGTTGTAGGTATCTTAATACACAGAACTATCCCATTTGTAGTGTCAGATGCAATCTTATTGTAAAGGGTGATATGCCATGGTTACGGGCAATTTTTCTTATACTAAAATGATTTTAATTAATATTAATGCACCTAATGCGGATGATGGAGCTTTCTTCCAAAATGTATTTGCATCTATTCCTAAAGTGAACCCTCACAAAATTATAATGGCCGGAGATTTTAATTGTGTTTTAAATCCAGACCAGGATAGATCCTCAGATGCAACGGCAATAACATCTAATACTGCAAAGATAATTACACGGTTTGCAACAGATCATAACTTATCTGACACATGGAGGTTCTTAAATCCTAACCTAAGAGCATGCTCCTTCTTCTCACTCGTACATCATTGTTACTCAAGAACTGATTATTTCTTCATAGACAATAATTTTTTGCCCACTATTAAATCTTGTAAGTACAATGCTGTCATTATCTCTGACCATGCCCCTCTGATCATTGAGCTTAAATTACTGCATCCTACACATTCATCTTGTAGTTGGCATCTTAACCCCATGTCATTACCTGATAAGAACTGTACATAATTCATATCCAAGCAAATTGATTATCTTCTTGAGACAAATGCATCCTCCGAGGTCTCATCAGGTATACTCCAGGAAACTCTGAAGGCATTTTTAAGAGGACAGGTTATTTCATATATTTCTCATAAAAATAAACTGGGAACCAAGAAGATATCTGAGTTAATCAGATAAACTACCAGAATAGATCTAAAATATGCCAGGTCTCCAAATGAGGCACTCTATAGAAAAAGACAGGTTTTGCAATCAAAATTTAACCTCTTGACTACTAAAGAAATAGAACAGCTTATCTTTAAATTGTAACATCATTGTTATGAACACGTAGAAAAGGCCAATACGATCTTAGCCCAACAAATCCACAAGCAGGAAGTCTGTAATGCAATAACAGCAATTAACAGCACAGACAGATATTAGATTACTGACCATAAAAACATAACTTAAACATTTAGAGAGTACTATAAGTCCTTATATTCTACTCAGTTTAAAGAAAGTAAGACACAATCATTTCATTAGAGATACCACAGCTAGATTTTCTTATTACTGTGGAACTGAATAATTCTCTGATATATATGTATATATATTGTCACACACGTGCGAGTAGGAGGCAGCTAAAGGGCCTGAGTAATTGTAATAAAACATCTGACCAGTGGACGGCAGAGTGCGCTGACTGTCTTTCTTAGATCCTACAGACCTTTCCCGGGAAATCCTGCAAGATTCCGGCGCCTCAGAAGACGTCACTTCCAAAGTAGGCCCCTTTGATGACGTCACTTCCGAAGGTGGCCCCTTTGATGACGTCACTTCTGGTTCTGGCCCCTTTGCTGACATCAGTTCCTCTCCAGACCTTTAAAGCCTCCATCTTGGGCTACTATAGGCAGTTCTGTTTTGGACTCTGTGATATGCACATCGTGCTTTTGATTCAAAAAACTCTTTTGCAGCTGGGAAAAACAATATATGGGTGTCTGCCCCAAACTTTTGTAATATCTTGGACTTGTATTCTAGACATAAAGACAAAGTTTAAAAAGTTAGTTGTCTGACTACTGTATATATAATCTTTAAAAAAAAATGGTTATTAAAAAAATGCCAAAGATGAATGTCCTTTGGTGGCTTTTGATCTAGTAATCGAAATTGTTCCTGAGATGCTTTAGCTGATGATCAAATGAAAACAGTTATACGTCTGTCACCCTCCCCTGATGTCACTCTTTCGGTCATCACCGTTTTTTCTTCTGACGTTGCTCTTTTCCTCTCCTGACGTCGCTCTGTCTTTTATCCCACAAACAAGCTATATAAATTTTTAAATTCTATGTGGGATTCTAACCATTCTTAGTCTGGTCAAAAGGACTTAAAAGGAACACAAATATTGAAGGTTAAAAACTGAAATAGAATTCAAAATAAAAGTAAGCACACAAGAATTGTTTTTTTCCCATTCCCAAGTAAAGTGATAAAGCAGAACTATTCAGTGGTGAAGTCTTTTCTGACCCTTAACTTAAGTGCTCTATAAAACCATGGAAAACATAACTATGCCATATTGTCTGGTGAACCCACACCACTGCTGAATCTCTTAATCCTGTGGGCTTAGGGTGGTACATAAATTCACCTAAAGTGACAGTTACATAATAGCTAGCTACGGTTGTATGATGATAGCTTATTGCAATGAAAAGCAATGTGAATTTTAGTACCTGACAGTACTATTCTTTTAATAGAAGCCTGTAATGCTAGGAAAACCTAAAACTGGAGGCAGGTATAAAAGAAGACGAATAGAAATACCATATAATGGGTTCTAGTAAAACTCTTCAAACTAAAAACTTTATCACAAAAGTCAAAGGATGTTCGTTGACACACTAAGAATTAATGTCAGAATGTCAGTGTCCCCGTTTGGTCTGTGATTACCACATGTAACCTGTAAAATAAATACAGGAACACTGTCAAAGGGTTTGTGATCTTCCCCATATAATGTTGCACACGGAAAAAAAACTGCACAACAAAAAAATTAGGGTGGTATATATAGGTGGGTTTGTAGGAAGTGACTTGTAATAGGAGGAAGAGGCGTGATTGTGAGGGTTGGAAGTGGAAGTGTTGTTATTGAGTGGTTTCTTTCCAGGAAAAGGAAAAGAAGAGTTAGAGGGCAATGCCAATCCCCTGTTTGGCGGGTAACTACACCTATTTGAGCCCGTAAACTGTCTCCCAAGCGCACGTGTGTGACACAGCTCCCCCCTCTGCCCGGACCCATCGGGTCGGACAGCCCTAAATGAGAGGTTGTGAATCCGAGAAAGAGCATCAGCATTGGCTTGGAGACAGCCTTGGTGATAAACGACCGAAAATCTATAAGGCTGAAGATCCAAAAACCATCGTGTGACCCATGTGTTTGACTCCTTATAAACGCCATCCACTGCAGAGCAGCATGGTCAGTAACAAGGGTGAACTCACAGACCAAACAGGTAGTATCTCAGCTGTGTAATGGCCCATTAATCACCAAGGCCTCCCGTTCCAGTGCTGTCTACCTGGTTTCCCGATCTAGCAGTTTCCGACTCAGGAACATCACGGGGTGCTCAACAACATCAGGGCTTTGGCTCAGCATGGCGCCATGACCTGTATCCAAAGCATCGGTCTGGAGGATGCAAGGTAGAGAAAAATCTGTAGAAATTAATACAGGTCCCGAGGTCAGAGCCTGCTTTAGGTCACAAAATGCAGAGTCTGCGTGTGTCTTCATCCCATACTAATATATTGGGAGCCTTCTTTTTTGTCACATTTGTCAAGGGCACCACTCCCACAGAAAAACGGGACACGAACCAGCGGTAGTACCCTGCTAAGCTGAGAAAGGCTTGGACCTGCCGCTTGATTTTCAGACGGGGCCAACTAAGGATGGCGTCAACTTTAGAACACTGTGGTCGCGCTGTACCCCTTCCCACTTGGTACCCTAAATATATGGCCTCATTTATAGGTGGGTCTGTTGGCATCACTTCATTGTTCATTGTAGTAGGTTTACTTGTTTTTCTGTGTTTTTCAATGTTCTTCCCTTTTGGTTAATATTAAAACTCATTTTTTTTTTTCCTGAACTGGTCATCTAGCAGCGTTAGTAACAGAATATGTGCTGTCACCCTGAGTAAATCAGATTGGCGTCCATGACCCTGGCAAAGCGTATTTACTTATTTTTTCATTTACACGCTTATTTGAAAGTTATAAGAAACTGTAATTGTCAATAAATTTGGTATTAAATTCCCCTGTCCTGAAATATATCTTCATTAGATTTCGAATTACTTTTTAATACCTCAACTTGGTAAAAATATTCAAATATATAAAAGGCTGAATGAAAAATAAGGAGGCTATAGAATAGAAAGTAGATTCCCAGTAACCCACACTAAACACCTTTGGCCTTCTTGATGAAGAACAAAGTGAGAACATTTTACTAATCCTGAGCTTGCCAGACTTTCTGAAATCTTATTACATTACTGGCAAGGTACAGTGCCTATAAAACAAGTATTCCACTCTCAGAGGTTCTGGCAATTTATTGTTTGACAATATTGAATCAAAAATGATGTAATTTGGGTTTCTAACACTGATCAACAGAAAAAAAAATCCTAAAGTGAAAACAGATCTGTACAAAGTGGTCTAGATTAATTACGAACATAAAACACACAAAAAAATGATACAATAAGTATTCACCCTCATTATTATGACACTGCTAAACCATCACTGGTACAGCTAATTGGTTGTAGAAGTCACATTAATAATTCAGTGGAGATCATCGGTCTGGAATTTCAGTTCATTGTAGTATACTATAAATGCACCATATCTTTAATATTCATATTATCAACTGCTCTCTTACAGCTGAATTCATCTCAACTTGGGAATGTTTTAACTTGATACAGCATGTTGATTTCCCAACTCGTACTCATGGTCATATTCTTGCTTTGCTTTGTTCATATGGCTTGAATAATGTCTCTGTCTCAGGTTCACTCTCTGGTATTTCTGATCATAAGCTTATCGAATGTAACTTTAGCATTATTACCGCTACTTCTGTTGAGAAAATGTCTCTCTTCTATCACAACATTTGGTCTGTTAATTCTGATTTGTTTGCTGCTTCCCTTCTGGCTTTGTCTTTATTTGAACTGCATAGCCTTCCCTCTCCTGACAGCATGGTTTCCCTTTATAACAATTGAGTGTCCCAACTGCTAGATAACTTTGCTCCCTTAAGGACTGGCAGGTTCCAGCCACCTGTCCCTGGTACAACCCACTAGCTGGCATCTTGAGTGGCTTTATAAGAAATCAGGCCTCATAGTTCACTCACAGCTTTACACTGAGCGCATACTTAAATATAGGGATACCCTTAACACGGCTCGCTCCAACTATTATTTCTCTCTCATAAATGTGTAACTCTAGGCCTAGAACTCTTTTTAGTACTGTAAATAAACTCCTCTAACCCCTTCCTCTAGCATGCCCCAATACATCTGAACAGTGTCAGGCTTTCTTGCATTTCTTTATTACCAGAATTGATCAAATCTATCACAGTTTCCCCTCCACACCTCAATCACTCACTCATTTTGATCTGCCATCTCCATTATCAAGACTCACTTGTTTCTTGCCTGTTGACTCTCTTGCTATCTCTGAACTTATTAATAAGTATAATTCCTCCTCCTGTCTGCTTGATCCTGCCCTCACTTTTCTGTTTCAGACATGCTCATCCATAATGAGTATCCCTGTTGCCTCATTGATAAATACATGTTTCGTTTCAGGTTCTCTCCCTACTATCGTCAAAACTGCTGCAGTTACCCCAAACCTTAAAAAGCCTGACCTGGATCCTTCCTTTTTCTCCAGTTACAGGCCTAGCTCTAATCTCCCTTTTTTGGCTAAGGTGATGGAACATGTGGTTGCTACAGAACTCCATGCTTTTCTTCTAGACAATACACTCTATGAGCCTTTTCAGTCTGGCTTTTGGACTCAGCACAGCACTGAGACAGTGCTAATGATCTTCTCCAGTCTGCAGACTAGGGTTCACTTAATATTCTCCTCCTTCTTGACTTAAGTGCAGCATTTGACAAAGTTAATCGTTAAATCCTCCTGTCACGTCTCTCCACTGTAGAGATCTCTGGCTTCGTCCTTCAATTGTTCACATCATATCTTTCTCATAGGCAACAGTTTGTCACAATCGGCCGATATAAATCCTTCACCTCACCTGTGTCACGTGGTGTCCTTCAGGGTTCAGTCCTTGGGCCATTACTTTTTCAACTTTATATCCTTCCTTTGGGTCAGATTATTCGCAGACATGGCCTTAACCTCCACTGCTATGCAGACAATGTACAGTTATGTCTTAGTACAGACTCCCCTACAGATTCACCTCCCAGCACACTCACTGACAGCATCATTGATCTTAAGCTATGGATGGAAAATAACTTTCTCAAACTTAATGTCAATAAAACTGAAGTGTTACTGGTAGGTTCAAAATGATGACTGTCTAAGACATCCAATTTCTCTGTTTCTGTTGATGGTACACTTGGCAAGCCTGCGCCTGTTGTCAGAAATTTTGGTGTTTTGTTTGATTCATTACTTGACTTTGAGCTACACATTAGGTCTCTTTCCAAAATTTCATTCTATCATCTCCGTAACATTGCTCGCCTCTGTCCATTTCTGTCCTTTAATGATGCTCAAACTCTGGTTCATTGTTTCATAATGTCATGTATTGATTACTGTAATTCCCTCTTCATCAGCCTCCATGCAAAATTTATACAGAAGCTGCAGTACATTCAGAACTCTGCAGCCAGAGTCCTCACCCACACAAAGTGTTCTGCTCACATCTCCCTTGTTCTCTCCTAAGTTCATCAAGGATTAAATTCAAGATTCTGCTTCTCACCTTTAAAGCCCTACGTAATCTTGCCCCTCTACCTCACTCAGTTCCTTATACTCCTTGTCACTGTCTCAGGTCCTCAAGTAGTCATCTCCTTACTGTCCCACGCACCAGACTCTCCAAGACCCTGGGAGGAATGCAGGTCCTTCAGTGTTATGGCCCCTCAACTCTGGAACTCTCTTCCTCAGTCTCTCTGAGATTGCTCCTCTTTCTGCACCTGTAATTCTCAACTGAAAACTTTCCTCTTCTATGAACTTTTGTCTTATGTGCAATTTTTTTTTAAAGCGACCTTGGGTTTGCTAAAGGCGCTCTATAAATGCAACTTATTATTATTATTATTATGATCTGGAAGGTCCAACCTGTGGTGAGTCAGTATGATGGCCTAACCTACACAATGAAGACCAAAGAACACTTCAAGGAACTTTGTGAAAAAGTGATTAAAAAGCATAAATCAGGGGATGAAGACTAGAAAATATCCTAGTCACCAAATATCCCTTGGAGTCCAGTTATATCAGTCATTAAGAAATAGAAAGAGTATTGCGGACCTTTAAATTTGTCAAGAGAAGGCCATGCATAAAAATTGGGTGATCAAAAAAGAATTAAGAGCCATTAAGAGACCTCTGAGAGCTCTGAAGGAGTTACAAGCTCCAGTAGCTGGTAGGGCAAAGTGGACATTCTCCATTTTAGTAGGCTTTTAGTGGCACACAAGGCCTGTTAAGACAACAGATTTAACATGGACACAGAAATCCAGCTGCATTCCTCCCCTCACACCAGAATTTGTGACTAAACATAATGTGAATGGCTAACTGCAGTGCTACTAACAGTTTGGTCAGGTCTGTGCTTCATCTGATAACAAAGTTGAGTGGACACCTCTGCAGAAACTCCTTTAGACAAATAGGTGCCTAAATGGACATTCACTTTAGGCTCGTAACCACAAAATGATCTTCAACTGGATGTGATGGACAAAATAAGCAGGCAGTGGATCTATAATTGGAAGGGACCTTGAACCAATCACCAGAGGGTACCTCTTCCTTTAAAACTAGCTGCATTCTTTTCTTCTGTCTCTTTGGGGAGATGAGAGCTTACAATGTGATCTCTTTGAAGACCTGAAAGCTGATGAGCTGCTCCCTCTGAAAGCTAAGCAGCCACCCACTCTCAGCAGAGCAAAAAGCTCACAAATTTCTTTAGCCTGAACGCTTCTCACCATAGAGCCTTGGAACTGGATTCCCTGAAGTAGCTCCATGATCCAAGCTGTATGCCTGTTTTATTAGAATGACAAGCAACATTACTTCAAGAAGGGAACTTCAGTAGCTACACTCTTGTGCCAGAAAGTGTAAATCTTTTCGCTAAGAAGATGCAGAGGGAGCAGCAAAGAGCCTAACAGCAAGTTATGGAAGTCAACATTATATTATGCCATACCACTGACAAGGACCATGTGCAATGTCAAGGGTAGAAGATACAATGAAGGCAGAAAATCCCAGGGGAAAACCTAATGCAGTCCTCAAAGCAAGACAGCAAGCACAAGCATAAATCCAAAGCTACACAGGAATGGCTTGAAAACAATAATGTTAATGTTCTGGGATGGCTAAGTCCAGATCTCTATCCAACTGAATATTTGTGGCTGGACTTAAAAACGTCTGTTCATTCATGAGCCCCATGCTACCTGAATGCTTTAGCAATTTTGCAAAGAAGAACTGAGAAACATTGTAGTGTCCAGTGTAATGAAAACATACAATATTGATAAAGAGTTGGGGACACCACTAGGGGACCCTGTATCATTACAGGCAAAACAAACAGTTCTTTGAAACAAAGTCAGAGTCGCATCTTTTCAGACTTAAGTCCACAATGTGACTGCCTAAAGAAAGATAAAAATCACAAGAACAAGTAAACAAGTGGCTCAGCCACTCTAACTGTTACACTGGGTTCAAACCCTGAAAACATGAGGTAAGAGAGACATGCAGGTTTGTTGCATTTTACAATTTTTGAGTATACTATAGCCTAGAATACTAATACCCATCTGTGCATTATTATAACTTTTTTAAGTTACTTTGGCATTATTTGAGTTGCGGATCAGCTGAAGAATTCTCCCTTAAGGTTGCAATCTGTTTTACAACTGATGCTCGGGGAAGTTAAATGACTTAAGCTGATGTCACATTATGTGACATCTAGTGTTAGACTTGTTGACTGCAGTCACCAGACCTTGTCGGTTTACACAACTGAAAACTGCAGGACATATCACATTTAGATTTCTTAGATCCAATAACATGCTGACTGATGTAGCAGGAGCTGTACGAAGGGTTAACAGGAATGGGGAGTTCAGCCACAATCCTAGCCCTTTTTTCAGATTCTATTATGGTAAGTAAAACATGAGACGTCAGAGAGATGAGCTTCTCTTCTGTTGGTGAGGTCCACAACATCTGTGTTTTTTATACCTCACCCTTGCAGTACATGCACTGTACTTTTGGAGGAACATTCATTGGCTGTTAGCTTTCATGCCTCACAGCCCTTATGACTAAAGACAACATCAAACCTGTTTGTTGGAGTAACTCGTAGTCAGGCTGGAGTGAGTCACTGGAATGTCACATTAGGCGACTGGCTTCACAGAAACGTGTCGTCAATTGCCTCGGACTTGCTAAGATTATATAAATAAAAGCTTCTACTGAAAAAGTCACGTAAAATGACATGGGCTTTTACTCAATGTCAAATAGTGAGCTGGAGGTGAAGCCTGAAGTTATCATTTTATGTCTGTGAACGCTGGCCCCAGCACAGACAGACGGACAACATTTTTTCACCACACACCATTTATTTATATACACTATTAACAAGTTTGTGCTCACGTGCACCCCCAGTGCCTTCTCGCACCGATTTCCCCAAAGTCCAGGCCCACAGTCTCTTGTGCCTTCCTGGCCGCCTCCAGTCCTTCCTCTTGCTCAGTCCGCTTCCTCCCGACTTCCACCAATCACTGGAGGGAGGCGGCCCCTTATATAATGCTCCCGGATGAGCCCCAGGTGTTCCCAGTATCCGCTCCTTGGCCACGCCCCAGCGTGGTGGAAGTGTCGGCTGTCTTCCTGGCAGCGCTCCGGGCGCCACATAAAGTCTTCCCCCCTGGGATCCCGGGATAATTAGGCACTGGGGCGCTGCCTGGCGGTGGCCACGGGTCCCTACAGGGCTGGGCTTCCATGCCCTGTACCCGAGGCCCCCTGCCTAACCAGGACGGACGCCCCCACTCGGTCTGGAGGAGGCACTCGCCCTCCTCTGGTCCTCCAAGCGCCCCGCCGGGCCCCAGCCCCAGCCGAGGACCGTACGGGATAAACCGGCATCGGGGCGCCGCCTGGCGGTAACCACGGGCCCCTACAGGGTAGGGCTTCCATGCCCTCGACCCGTGGCTCCCAACAGAACCAGGACGGACGCCCCCTCGCGGTCTGGAGGAGGCACAAGCCCTCCTCTCGTCCTCCTGGGCGTCTTTGTCGATGCTGCCCAGATATTGTAAAATAACACCCTGCCAAATTTGACGTTCCTCAAACACTTTCCAAGATATCTCACAATGAATACTTGCCTCTTGTATAATGTATCAAATCCGTCCCTTAAAATAGACAAGAAAGTAGGAAATTTTACAGAAAGAGATTTTGAGGTATCTTCTAATGGCTAGAAATCAGTTTTGCATAAAAATGCATAACAAAGGATGAAGAGTGCTTTTAAGAAGTTTTACATTGAATTGCTGAGATCTGTAAGCTTCGGCTTCCCTTTTACATATATCAGATTAATTCTGACATATTTTTAAATGTTAATTTTCCTTGTCATATGCAAATGATTCCTTCTTCTGTGTTCACATTAAAGGTTAAGTAAAATGTTTGAAATGTGCTTCTTCTCTAATTTCTCCTTTAAGATGAACTGGCCAGATTGAGTGACTGGCAGATGTTTGTGCTGTAACCCCAGTAGCTTAGATGACCAGACTTCTTGAAATAGAAACTTGGAATCGTTTCTCGTCCACCTACTCCCCCTCTCCCCCGCCAGTACTTGGCTAAAATGGCTGTGGTATATTTGGAACTACTGCTTCTGGAAGCAACTGAGGATAGAGGGGAAACAGCAGAGGACAGGATACATTTGCATTTTTCTTTATAAAGACTTAATTATCTTGCACATCCTTTTACTTGTGTTTACATTATTCACGTATGTTATGTTTCAGCCATGTTATGCTCCCTAGCTTGTATTTGTTTTCATTTCTTCTGTCCTTTTTGTTATTGCTGACATATTATTTATATGTGCTTTCATTAATTATGTAAATGTTATTCATATCAGATTAAAATTAAATTTTGTTTGTCACATACAATTCTACACTTTGTGCAAAATGTAATGAAATACTTAGTTACAGAAGATCAAGGAAAATATAAATATTCTAAAAACACCAACCCCCAGCAAACACACGTACGATCTTCTGGCTTGGATAATAAGGGAGCTGCTGCTGTCAATGACAGATTTGTAAATGGCAGTAAGATGGTCAGACCTGCCCAGTCTCCTAATCTGGGCTGAATTTTATGGACTTACGGACTTTTTCTATATTAGACGCCATTTGGTGGAACCATCGTTAGCGTCGCATCCAGCGTTTCTAGGGTGTGGTCTCCAGGGTTGTGACCTCATGTTCATCAGCACAATGAGATAAAAGGTCAGTGTTTGAACTAAGCTTTCTCTGATCTGTAATTAAATTCTTTAATCTTTAGAACAAACTCTGTCTTTGTTATTGATTTTCATATTTTGCTTGATTTTGACTTCTTGCCTAATTTTTGTCTGTGATTCTTGCCTGTCATCTCTTTTTGGTCGTTTATATTTTATTTGTTTTATAATACCTTTTGTATTCATCTTTCAGTTTCACTCAGTAAATGATCTGTTTCCTGTCAAGCCACCACACCTAGTTGTGCCACAGGTTTACATCAAAAGGCATTGATATTTGAACAGAGCAGGTCCAGCTTGATGTGTCCACAAATGGAGCATTCTGATAGAAGTCTGTTCCTTTCAAAGTTCCCCTGGTTGAAGTCTCCAACATTCTCAGGTCAGAATGACTCATCATTAGAGTGTTGGTAACAGATTGCATTATTTCTGCTGCAGTCTTAATGAACATTAATCAGGATGATGTAACTGATCTCCTTAGGCACTAAGGTGGACAAATTCACTCAGTATCTCACTATCTGAATAACATATTTTAGTTTTAATTGTAATATACTTTCTCTTTTACTATAACTCATTCACATAAACCTCTAGTTCACCTCTTGCCTCTTCCTGTCTGTCTGATTGTATCAGATGAAGTCCATCCAGAACTAAAATAGCATCTGAAATTAGACATTTAAGTCATTTCTCTAAAGTATACAGAATGCTACAGCATCGGAACTCACTGTGACTTGCCATGAAATGTAAAATTTCTTTCAAAAGAGATTAACTATTCTACAATTATGGAGACTTGTCAGTCCTAAATCCTTTCCACACTATTTTTATACTTGCTCAGGATCTTTGCCCTTTCCATCCTTAAACAACCTTTTTCTGTGATAAGGTACAGCAGAGCTCCATAGACGGCAGTGATCGCAGTGCTACCAGCTGAGTACTGGAATATTTGATGTATCCTACTTCCTTTACAGTTTCTTATATTCTCAGATGCATTAGACTTTTTTTTTTTTGCATTTCATGTGACATCTTTCAAGTTCGCAGTTCATCCAAAATGCCATCTAAATGAGCATCTGCAATGACTGCAGCATATCTTCAATTTAAAAATTGATTGTAACAAGCCAGAAGGCAAATAAATACATTAATTGATTAATAATTATTTAAGAAAATGAGAGAGCTCCTCTATAAGGCAACCACCTGGGCGGCACCCAGAAATGTTCTGGTCATCATTTAGTTTCTATGTACTGTATTTTGTGATGAACTTCACTGTTCCTTGTGCTTTGAGGCTGAGGAGTAGGTCCTTTAGGAGTTTATTGATTGTTGATAATGTTTCTAAAATTGCTTTCTTTAATTCCAGTTTCTGGATACCTTGCTTCTGGTTTTAGAATTTCTGTTTACTAGATTACGCGTTGGACTTGTTTGCTTTGAGTTGCATTTTTAGACAAATCCTTTTTGCCCTGGCTCAGTGTTGTTTGTCTTTGTGGAGGCCATTTCCCTTTTTGTTATTGTTGCAGAAATAATAACAGCAGACTCAATTCCTCAAACAAGAAGGATGACCTACTCATCCATTAAAATCATATAGGTTATATTATTAGCCATCTCATGCATGTCAAAACAGCAATGACAACAACAAAAGCAATCAGACCACCTCATAAGACCCAACACACTAACCACATTGTGACCTGTGAGAACATCTTCATAAACAAGAGCAAATCACTTGTAGTTTTATTTAATTATGTTACTTTAATGGATGGTATTTGGGCACAAATAAGAATCGTGGGACAAGTGAGTGATGCTCAATATGTTTAATATTTGTTTTTCGATAAAACAAAGTCAGGTGATCTTGATTGTGAACATATACTTCTTAAATAAGGCTGTACTAAATAATACTAAGTAATGAAAAAGAGTCTTTACAAAAGTTAAAGTTCTGAAAAGACATTACTGCAACCCTTCACTCTCCAGAGGGCATCAGATAGGTCATCAGCAATGTTCCCTCTAAGGAGTAGCATATAGTGAACAAAAAACATTGTTTATGAGCGACATTTTGTTTAAGCCAAAATTTTAT
This sequence comes from Polypterus senegalus, assembly GCF_016835505.1. Taxonomy (NCBI): domain Eukaryota; kingdom Metazoa; phylum Chordata; class Cladistia; order Polypteriformes; family Polypteridae; genus Polypterus; species Polypterus senegalus. The sequence continues at coordinate 44,843,580 of NC_053165.1, forward strand.
CAGCACCAATTTTTGCAATAAGTACGAGCGACGCCGTCGGAATGAGCGATCGTGTGGGAAGTATGAGCGACGCTCTGAATTCATGTGAGCGATCGCTCACGTGCTCAGCTTAGAGGGAACATTGGTCATCAGCTAATGAAAGTGCAATATTGCTGCAGAAGCAGGATCATGTCTGTAGACACAGATACAACTCGATTGGGCTCCAAGGCATCACAAAAGAACGCATGCAACAAACACAAATAAATTTAGAAAAACCGACTAAGTCAGAAACGCATTACAGTCTAATAGACTAGCCCAAACTAGCTATAGATTATGACAACCAGACTCTAAAATGTTAAATCTAAACCAGTTAGCTATGTTATTGGCATAATTATTGATAGCTACAGTAGAATTTTATGGTACTGTATAATGGGTTTGCGGCTCAGAAAAGGCAGCTGTTTTAATAAATAAATAATTAATTGGTAGGCACAATCACCGTGGGTGTGCATGCTCACGTAGCTATCCCGGGGTTGGCGGACTAATTGGGGCGAGATGCACCTGCATGTGTCTCAATTGCTTCATCAGCTTCCTTCAGTGCACGATTGAGATTCAACATGGCATATAAGAAAGAGCCGGCCTGAGAAAAAGGCAAATCGGAAAGAAAAAAATAGGAATAAAAGAAGAAAAAGAAAGGTGGTTAAAGAAAGGAGAGAGAAGGCAGGAAGCAGAGTGAGGCAGTGTGAGTGAGAGAGAGAGAGAGAGAGAGAGAGAGAGAGAGAGAGAGAGACAGAGAGAAAGGCGATGCTCACTTCTGTCACGCGATCAGTGAGCTTGGGTGACCAATGTGCTACTTGGCTGGAGTGACACTGCGTATGGCAGTTGGAGCTGCAGGGGTAATGGAAGTCTTAGTGACGCGTCTTGCGGGGGAGCCATGGACCACCGGGAAGTGAGCTTCGCAGCAGGAGTTAGAGGCTCTGGAATAGGTGCCCTGCTGGGAACCAGAGACGGCTACAGGGGCTCAAGCCTAGGAGCACAGTGGAAAGTTGGCTAAACTGCTGGTTAGGTGCCTCCTTGGCTACAAGGACCTGCTTAGGGTTAAGCCCAGGTGATGTCAACTTTTAAAGGGGTGCATCAGAGTTCAGGTTTTTATGGACAGCGTCCTGTGTTTTTTAATGTTGTTTTAATGGATTATTTATTTGACTGATTTTAGCACCTTTAATTTTATGGATTATTTATTTATTGAAGAGTTAACACTGCAGTTTTTGAACGCTGTTGGTTTTCATGGTTTTAATAAAAGCACTTGGCACCTTCATGCACCTATCCCTTGCTTTGTGTGTTGTATCCTCATCTGCTAGGCTCGTCCCTCGGGTACATAATCACGGTAGCAGGTTCAAGAGACTCCCCAGAAGGACCCAGTAGTATGAGGCTGACCCGCACCATCTCAAATTTACAAAAAACATTTCAATCTACTCTTTCTTAACTGGCGGTGCTAGGCTGTTTGTTCTCTGATGTAGAGATGTTTGTGACTTGGGCACATACAGGGTGTGGACAATTAATGGCAACATGACATAAAAAATTATTGCAGTTGATCCAGGCGGTTATTTTAAACTAAGCTCTCGAACTCCTTTAGTTGCTTTTCATGACCTTCATGAAGTCATGGTAACCTTATTCTAATCACAGGTGCTATAGTATAGGACATTGTATTATGGGATTTTTCAGGGAAGGAAAATGGAAGTTTCAAGGTATGGTTGTCCAGCTTACTAATCATGCCAGAGTGTGGCAGCATGTTATGTGTTGATTAATGCAATGCAAATAATAATTTTACTGTACTATACATGTGACAATAATGACCCTAAAAACCTATTAACTCTATAACCCTATGACAAACTCACTAAATCACAGTTACAACTGCATCCCAAAGGTAAATTGCCAATTAGCAGCATGTGTCAGCCATAAATAGAAGTGTAACAATTAGCACTTTGATATGTGAGTTTACAAAGCAACATGAGGCAGCTAGCAAAGTTCTAAAGATACCAAGTAGTCAGTGCTCAAGTTGCAGATGCATTGTTCGGAAACTGCAAAATTATTTAATGTGTCAAGGGGAATGGTCTAAAAAATGACTACAACATTTGACAAACACGGACAAACTGCATTAAAACAGAGAAACCATTGTCACAGGCCAAAGCTCACTGGAGATGTCACAATGCAGTTGCTAAATGCTACAAAAGTACAGTCTCAAAAACCAGCACAGAACTGAATCTGCATCGCTATGACCCAGTCCCAACAGAAACTGCTCTTTGTGAGCTAACCAAAGCTAGAGTTTGTGGCTGGGCCGTCATTCGGGGACTACGAGTTTCAAAGTCCAGTGCACAAAGATGCATGACCTTGAGTAAGGAGAACAAAACCTGTGTTACTGAGCAATATAAGTGAGTAATATTGTTTGATAAATCATCTTCCTCCCTGTTTCCCTCATTTCAGACAGGTTTATGTTAGGAGAAAGTCAAAAGAATGCTTTCAGCATGTAATTTCTTCATAATTTGAAACAAATCAATTATGTCACCTCTTAATCTTCCTTTGCCTGAACTGAAAAGGCTCAGTTCCTTCTGTCTTTCCTCACAGCTTATTCCTCTCCTCTCTGTCCCCTAACCAGTGGTGTTGCTCGTCTCTTTACTTTCTTCAGTACTACTATGTTTTTTATGCAATATGGATCCCAAAAAGTACACAGTACTCCAGGTGAGGCCTCACCAGTTTGTTAAATAACTTAAGCATAATTTTTCTTAACTTCTACTCCAAATGTATAACCTAATATCTTATTAGCCTTCTTAATGGTTTTTGTCTGGATGTAGAAAGTGATGAGTCCAGTACAACTCTTTGGTCTTTCTCATAAGAGGTATGTTCAAGTTTTCAACCTTTCATTGGGTATTCATCTAACTCTTTTAATTTTTACATGTAATACTTTGCACTTACTATATTTACCGTATATACCGGGTCTTGAAACCCGAAAAAGTGATCATAAAATCAAACCCCAACTTATACAACCATTCAAAAATATGACACTTAAATTTTTATTTTACATCTTCTTGCTTCCTCCAATCTCGCAGCAGTTTCTCAGACACATCGAATTTTGTTGCAGCAGCACAGTTACCAATTTCTTTCACCACTTCAATGACTTTAATTTAAAATCAGCTTCATATTTTCTTTTGATCGAACACTCCATCGTAGATAAGGGATGCTCTTACGATAAAGGTGTATTTGGGTGGGAGATACAAAAAACACAAATCAGTGCAAACATCGCTTCAGAATAGTTTGGGTATTACCGTGTGGTCACGTAGGCACAATACATAGAAGAAAAAGGCAGTGTGTTCTGTGGTTACTCTCTCAGATGGGCATTAGCTTATCATAATCTCTTGGACCAATAGCGTGAGTTTTCCACATTCGGCTTATACAACCGACATTACGAAATACCGGAATTTAAACGGTAAAATCAAGCCCCGACTTATATGTGGAAGAACTTAAACGTGGGTATATAGGGTATATTACATTTCATCTGAAACATATCTCCCTAAGCCTGTGTTCCATCCAGGTTCCACTGTAACGATTCTGCTGATTCTTCATAAAATGCCATCCAACCAGTTTGGTATCATCTGGAAATGAAACCAACTTGCTATTGATATTCTTATCAAGGTCATTTATGGATATTAAAAAATTTCAGCAGCTCAAGCACCTGTGTTAACATCACCTAACTGAGGTTCCTTAGACTTTAACCCATGGCTTTTGGTGTTAAAACTAATTTTAAACCCACACTGAATCATGAATTCCAAATTCTTTAAAACTGAACCCATGGCTCACATGTGGGACTTTATCAAAAGCATATGGAAGATCAAGATCAATAGCATCATTTGCAACTCCCTGATTGTATGCTGTAGTTACTTCCTGATACAATTCTGGCATATTAATGAAGCATGTTCTTCTCCTTCTAAATACAACTGACTGCTCACTAATACTCCTGCGTGTGGCCAGACAACACATGAAAGCCAAATTGGAGTTTGCAAAAAGGCACCTAAAGGACTCTTTGACTATGAGAAACAAGATCCTCTAGACTGATGAATCCAAGATAGACCTGTTTGGTCTCTATTTCAAGTGTCAAATCTGGTGGAAACCAGGTACTTCTCATCACTTGTGCAACACTATTCCAACAGTGAAGCATAGAGGTGGAATTATTACGCTGTGGGGTTGTCTTTCTGTAGCAGGGACTGGGAGACTAGTCAGGGTTGAGGGAAAGCTGAAGAGAGCACAGTACAAAGATATCCTTAATGAAAACCTGCTCCAGTGAACTCTGGACCTCAGACTGGGCCAAAGGTTTGCCTTCCAGCAGGACAATGACGCTAAGCATGAAGCAAAGACAACATAGACACAGTGGTTTTGAGACAACTCTGTGAGTGGCCTTAAGTGGCCCAGCCAAACTTGAACCCATTCAAACATCTCTGTAGAGGCCTAAAAGTAGCTGCCCATTGTTGGTTTGAATCCAACCTGACCAGGCCTGAGAGGATCTACACAGAAGAATGAGAGAAAATCCCCAAATTCAGCTGAGCAAAGCATGTCACATCAAATCTAAGAAGACTCCAGGCTGTAATCACTGCCAAGGGGGCTTCAGCTAAGTACTGGGGAAAAGGTCTGAACACTTGTGTGAATAAGAGTTCAGTTTTTTTTATTTGTAAGAAAACTGAAAAAATGTCTGAATTTTAAGTTGGCACTCTGGAGTATTGAGTGTTGCTTTATGAGTGAAAAAAATCAATGTAAATGATTTTAGCATAAGGCTTTCACAAAGCAAAATGTGAAAGAAATGAAGGGGCCTGAATACTTTCTGAAGGCAGTGTGTGTGGGCCTCCTGGAAGCAGACCGCCAAAATGTTCAAAATCAAATGGAACTTACATTGTACTGCACTCGTTTTTAAAACTTAAAATATTTGATCTGCTTAGTCTTTCTTTCAATTAAATAAAAGTTTAAATGAACAACATTACTTGCTGTTTAGTACCCAGTGAGGCTCTGTGAGTGCCTTGATTTGCTCTTCACCTTCTTCTTGCTGTTCCTCAGTGACGCTTCACCACCTGCTAAATATGTCTTTATTTGTACTGAACTTTCCCTCTGATCTGCTTTTCTAGGTGACTTCCTTTCTAGCAAAGCCACTAGCTTGACAATACCTGTTTAAATGCCCTCTTTGCTTCAAAAGTGCTTTTTACACTCATTAGTGAAAGCCCCCTGCTCACGTCTGGTGTAACTGACATAACTATGATTCTTTTTTCTACCCTTCACTGTCTACATGTCTCCAATTTTTTTTTTTAAATAATAGGCAGAATAAGCAACAAGATGAGACATCCATTGACTCCCAACAGATGTCTCCCAAAAACACATCTCAAAGTGTTTGCCCACCTGTTGGAGGTGTTACCTTCAGTAAGTCTGACACCGTCTGTCCCCCAACGAGAGCCACAGTACGACTTCTTTAAACGCATGAATGCCCTAGCTGACTAGAATGTCTTGCACGTTCTCAAAGGTGCTCAGAGTAGAAGCACAGTTGTGTTGAATTTGTCTATTTTTAGACAACAAACATGATCTTTTGCTTTTGTTTAAGTGAGAGTTTTCCCAGCAACTGAACTCGGCTGCATACAGTGAAATCTAAAAGGCCGTATTGTGCGGTGAAAATACAGAACCAATTCACTCCAACCTGGAGACGGTCCCAGCCATAAAAGGGCACTTTCAGCATAGTTGGCTTGGTCTATCCTAATAAAACTTCCTCAATTTAAAGGAATTGCACTGCTAACACAAATTCTTTTCTAAATGTACAATAAACTGAAAAGCATTTCTGGGTTTGGGGAGATAGAGGTGGGGTGAGAAAGGGGGTGGTGAGATGGAAGAGCAGCAATCCTTAAAGTTCGAATTTTCTGAAAACCCTTTTGAATGTGTCATTGTTCAAATAAGAACTCCTCATACACAGTGTGACTGTTGTGTTCGGGTAATTAGACCCTGCATATTAATTAAGGCTCAGGCCCGTTACAATGATAGGAAAAATAATAGCAGTCAAAAGCCACGGCTGAATCACAGACGCCGCACTTGAAAGGGGACACAAGACAGTTTTTTTTTTTGTCTTTCTGACATTTTTCCATTGACATGAAGATGAAGATTCATGTTTTTTGTGCATCCTGAAGCTGAGTCATTAGAGTTTGTGTCTCATTGGCTGACAATTTAATTGCCTTTGATAAAAACTTCTATGAAGATATTGCATGAAAGCAAAAGTTTTCTTTTTATCCTTCAGGCTATAGAAATTTATGAAAAATCAATAGAATAGAAGTAAAGTTTGGATGCTCAATACCAGCTCTCCAAATCGGTGCCCCTATTTAGATAGAAATAACAAAAAAATTGTAAAATATGAATTTTGAAAAAGTAGAGAGACTAAGTGAGTAACAAAAGTAAGCCTTTCTTTACATTTACCTTTACTTATTTAGCAGACACACAGATTCACAGAAGACTAGAAACATTTTCAGTGTTGGTGATGTATTGGAAGTAGTCTGCCATGGATAGTCAGCAGAATACATCTATACTAATAAAAGGCAAAGCCCTCACTGACTGACTGACTGACTCACTGACTGACTCACTCATCACTAATTCTCCAACTTCCCGTGCAGGTAGAAGGCTGAAATTTGGCAGGCTCATTCCTTACAGCTTACTTACAAAAGTTGGGCAGGTTTCATTTTGAAATTCTATGCGTAATCGTCATAACTGGAACCTACTTACATACATATATATGGCCACAGCCTGCAGCTCGGTCTACGTGAGAGGCGAGGTTGCATCCCTTATCATCACGCCTCCCACGTAACTGAGTGCTTGCCCATATAAGGCCATCTGTCAGCAGCAATCCAATAGACACGCTGCCGCTAAATATTCACAGGTGAAGGACTGTGCTTATGCAAACGAAGATGAGATGGTCAGGGATAGACTAATGTTTGGCACAAACTCAGTGAAAGTGCGAGAGAAACGTTTACTGTAAGTGCCGGGTCTTAGCTAATATTAAATAAAGCCATGGACATTGCAAGATCACACGAGATAGCACAAGCACAGCTGAGAACCTTCGATGCATGTACTCCGAGCGGCTCACGTGAATTGACTGTGAACACAGTACGCAGAGAACAAGCAAGAGCTCCAAAGAGCGCTAAACAAAAAACGCATTACACAATTGAGAAGGCAGCAAAAAATATGAAGTGAGTGACGCATACAAGCATATTCATAAGTGCAGCTACTGCGGAAACAAAGCACGGTGTAAACCTAAATTAAGTTCATAGACAGGGATGGGGATCGATCTGTTCTTAACTTAATTTTTCTCTTTGTAAAAACTTGATTGCTTTGTATGGATTGTAATAAAATTAATAAAAAATAAATTAAACAAGAAAAAAAAAATGTAAGTTCATAGACACGCTGCTGCTGGCGTTTGTCATGCCTACGACGAATACGATATTCACGAGATACAAGTTTAATGAGAAGACGCAGGGTATAAACGAGACTTTTTATAACTTTGTAACGGAGTTAACATTGCTGGTGAAGGACTGTGCTTATGCAAATGAAGATGAGATGGTCAGGGATAGAATAGTGTTTGGCACAAGCTCGGCAAAAGTGCGAGAGAAACTTTTTTATGTTCATAGACACGCTGCCTCTAAATATTCGCAGGCAAATCCACAACTTAATACTGGTAATGCCTGTTGAACATCTTAGATTCATGAGTACCGATTTGGGTAGTGATCACTTCGATGAATGAAACATGTTATCTTCACAACAGTTGACAACGAAGATGAGATGGTCAGGGATAGACTAGACAAACACGGAATGTAACTTGAACACAACATATCCTCCAAATACGAACCTGATTGAAAGAAATAATGATAATCAAATCCTTGATGACCGCAACACTCATAACAGTCACAAAGCAATTACATTGACAATCATGTTACGTTATTTTTAAAATGTTTCCTTTTCTTTGTCATAACTTCTTTAACACACTACTTCTCTGCTGCGAAGCGCGGGTATTTTGCTAGTTTCTAATAAAAGCATTAAAATAAACCATTTGTCTGTTTAACTGTCATTATCAGTACCACAAATATAGAAAACTAAAACAAATCACATGCACCGAATGGGCAAATTATTAATACCACTGGTGCACAGGTACAAAATCAAGCAGATTACAGGTCAGGAGCTTCAGTTAAAATTCACGTCAAACACTAGAATGGGGATAAAATGTCATCTCAGTGATTTCCACCATGGCATGGTGGTTGGTGCCAGATGGGCTGCTTTGAGTATTTCTGTAACTGCTGATCTCCTGGGAGTTTCACAAACAACATTCTCTAGAGTTTACTCAGAATGATTTGAGAAAAAATAAATTCAGTGAGCAGCAAGCTCTGCAGACGGAAACATCTTGTTGATGAGTGGGGTCAGAGGAGAATGGCCAGACTGGTTTGAGCTGACAGTAAGGCTACAGTAACTCACATAACCACTCAGTACAACTGTGGGGAGCAGACAAGTGTCTTGGAATGCACAACACGTCAAACCTTGAAGTGTGTGGTCTGCAACAGGTTCTGTTTTTCTCTGCCAAGTTCAGAAAGCTGACACTGCAGTGGGCACTGGCTCACCAAAACTGGACAACTGAAGACTGGGAAAATGAATCTCGATTTCTATTGAGGAACACAGATGGTTGGGTCAGAATTTGGTAGCGACAGCATGGATCCATGCACACCAGGTTGCTTGCGGTGGTGGTGGTGTAATGTTGTGGGGAATTTTTTCTTGGCACAGTTTGGGCAAGTTAATGCCAAACAATCACCACTTGAGTGCCACACCCTATCTGAGTATTGATGCTAACCGTCTGCTACTTCTAGCATGATAATACTCCATTCCCCAAAACAAAAGCTATCTCAAACTGGTTTCATGAACGTGACAATGAGTTCAGTGTTCTTCAGTGGCCTTCCCTGTCACCAGATCTAAATCCATTAGAACAGCTTTGGAATGTGGTAGAACAGGAGATTTGCAGCATGAATGTACAGCTGACAAATCTGCAGAACTAGTGTCATGATTATCTATCTATCTATCTATCTATCTATCTATCTATCTATCTATCTATCTATCTATCTATCTATCTATCTATCTATCTATCTATCTATCTATCTATCTATCTATCTATCTATGATGCAGTCATGTGAGCATGGACCAGAATCTCAAAGGGATGTTTCCAACATCTTGTGGAATCCATGTCATGAAGAAGTGAGGCTGTTTTTAGAGCAAAAAGAGGCCCAACTGAGCATTAGTATACAGCAGTGGGTCTAATAATTTCCTCAGTAAGTGTAAGTGGACCAGCACAGTAGTGCCCAATAGCTTTACTGGTCAGGTCCACTTTTGCACAGTTTGCACATTTTCCGTTTGCCTTTTACCCAAAGAGTCAGGTTGTTGAGAGACACTTTGAATTAGTACTGAAAAGTAACATGAAAGTAATACTCACTCAAAACTGATATATTTGTATATGTTACTTACCCCATGTTGTTCGTCCAAAAAAATAATTAATCTCATGTTTTCCTGCAGAATAGAGATAATACAAGTTCTGTCTATGGAGACTAACGCTGGACCACAGCAAACAATATTAGAATGTCCATGAAAAAAATCTCATGTTACTCGTGTCACATAATCCTCATGTCAAGTTATCCAGTTGTATGTTTGAAACAGGGGATATGAATGTTTTTTTTTCTTAATTTTATTAAATTATTATCTTTGTAAAATCAAAACAGTGCACACAGAGAAACCACAGTCACATGGGAACAGGCTTTTGAATTGACCAATGAATAAGGGAAAGATGTGGGACTTCAATGTCCGTGGCGCTTTGCTTGTTCTAGAACACTGTTTTTGGCTCACTGCAGAAATTGGCACATCAAATGGCTAATTTCACAAGGTACATTATGACGACAATTTACAAGATATGGCCCACTTTGATCAAGAGGAAAAGGGCATTCTTTTAGCGTATTATATTTCCAGGGTGTTGTTTATGGCTTTTTTGTCGACTGTTAATTATCTCATAATTAGATTTAGAGATTCTAAAACTCCTTTGACCAATCAATGTGGATATTCTATTTAAATATATATATATACCTCTTTATCCAAAGAACCTGGTGCTGTTCATTGTATTTTCAGTTCAAAAATCTTCTGTAGTTTCATTAGACAGTATATCTACTCTTGATGTAAGATTTAATGAGACTGTCATCCCAGCATTTAAATGACAGAAAAATTCTACAGTATGGTGTGATCCTTACACGGGGACCCATTTTTTTTAAGATTAGGCAGATTGTGCAGAGTGCCGCTGTTAAAATGTCTTCGACAGAGAATTACACGGCTCTGCAGCCGATAAACTGCCTGTTGTGTTGGGATGTTTGGCATATCATATCTGAGAATCGTTTGGACAGTGAAAGTGTTTATTATCAGTTCAGGAGTAATTAAAACCTTGTCAGGGTGTTTTCATGGTTTCCATTTGCTGATTTATACTCCTTTGCAGTTTCATCCGCCTTCACCAAATCATCAAAGACAAATGTGACACATAAAGAGGCAGCAGGAGGAGGGGGCCGCTTGGTGACATTTTCCACCCTTTCCTGGCTATTCATTCTCCTGTAAACAGATTTTTATTACATAGCAATTGTTCATGCTGTCTTTACTCAGTACCTGTGTTGAACCTCTGGGGTTTTTCAAGTTGAAAAACAAATTTATGGCTTTATTATTCAAGGATTATTTTGTTTTGGGACACGTTTCCTTAAATTGAGCATTATATTTATTAAGTCATGTTGCTGTCATTCTGTTTGTTATTTGAACTTCAACATTGCCATTTTTTGATTGTTGCAGTGCTGCTTTTTAAAAATGTTGCATTTGTCCCAAAAATATTAAGTACAAAAAACTGCACCCTCACCCAAAGCAGAGAGCTAATTAATAATATAAAGTGGCAAACTGTGTTATACAACCTCATATTAATTAAAACATTAGGAGTCTAGCAGAGACGCTCAGGAGCCCAGCAGATTTATTTTAGAATAATTTTAAATGATTTCTTGCCATATTTTAAAGAAGCTCTGCAAAAACTACACACAAATTTATCTTTATTGTCTCAGGTAACATAAGATAGTATTTTCTCTTTGAGGTATGGAGAGTGCATTTGGTTTCTTCCAGTTGAGCAGAATTAGTCAGCTCACTAATAATGCTGTGTAGCAAATAACAGTAGGTTTATCACTAGATAGTCTGCAATGAGAAGTGAAGCAAAAAGACACCTTTATATGGCCAATAGACAACCACACTTACTGTATATGAGTTTGTTGGGCAACCCGTTCCAAAACCATGGACATTAATATAGAGTTGTTCCCAACGTTGTAGCTATAAACGTCTCCACTCTTCTGGGAAGACTTTCCACAAGAGTTTGGGGAGTGTCTGCTGGAATGTGTGCCCATTCAGCCAAAAGAACATTTGTGAGATCAGGTAGTGATGTCGGACAAGAAGACCATGTTCGCAATCAGCATTACCTTTTATACCAAGGCTTGAGATTGGGGCTCTGAGCAGGCCACTCAAGTTCCTTCTCATCTTTGTAGACTTGGCTTTATGCACAGTGGTACACCAAAGGGCCTTCCCCAAACATTTGCCACAAAACTGGAAGCACACAATTGTCTAAAATGTCTTTGTGTTCTGTAGGGTTAACAGAAATGTTAATTGTTGGAGGGAATGACGCTTCTATCTATCTATCTATCTATCTATCTATCTATCTATCTATCTATCTATCTATCTATCTATCTATCTATCTATCTATCTATCTATCTATCTATCTATCTATCTATCTATCTATCTATCTATCTGATCACAACAATATTTTGTCATCATTTAACTCAGTTGGAATCACTATTAATGTTACTGAATCAGCCCGCAATCTAGGAGTTATCTTTGACTCTAGCATGTCATATATAAAGCATATTACAAAGTTGTCCAAATCATGTTCTTACATCTTAAAAATGTTAGGAAATTAAAGCGCTTTCTAAATAAACACGATTCTGAGAAATTAATTGATGCATTTATTTCTAGTAGGATTGACTACTGCAATGCAGTGTTCACTGAATGTTCAAACTGTTCTTTATACAGCCTCCAGTTAATCCAAATGAATTCAAAGAATTATTACAAGAACAGGAAAATATGAACACATAACTCCACTTCTTAAATCCTCTCACTGGCTCCCGGTTAAGTTTAGGGCGGATTTCAAAATACTCCTTTTAACATATAAAGCATTAAATGGCCAAGGTCCGGCTTACTTGTCTGAAGTTATCATGACTTACAAACCTGAGCGCACATTAAGATCTCAAGATGCCGGTCTGCTTGTGATTCCAAGAATTAATAAAATAACAGTGGGAGGTCAAGCTTTTAGTTACAGGGCCGCTAAACTGTGGAATGGTCTGCCTGCTACTATAAGAGATGTCCCTTCGGTCTCAGCTTTCAAATCCCGGCTGAAGACTCACTACTTCAGTTTAGCATATCCTGACTAGAGCTGCTGATTAACTTTACTACATACTGCATCTCAGTTGTTAGTCATTAGCAGTAAAACATAAGTAATATGATAGTTATAATTTGTTACTAACCCTCACATATTCTGTTTCTCTTCTCTACTCAAATGTGGCAATTGGTGCAACGGCCCACCTGCCAAGTTGTTTTGCCTGCCTAAAGTAAAGTCATCCCTGATGGAGGATCGCAGGAATCATTGGGTAGAGGGGTCCTTTCATTGGATTGGCTGGCCCAGTGCTGTTTCAGCTGTGGAATGGCCAATTGGGGGAGGCAGCTTGATGGCTGAGGTCTCCAGAACTCTAAACAAGTCCAAATCATATTATGTGATATCATCTACTGTTAAATTCTGCTCTGTACTTGTAAATTTTTATTTTCATACTGTATTGAGGATTTGCTCTGTTCAGTCTATTGTATTGTATTGACCAGTGGCGTAGCAAGGTCTGGTGGCACCCAGTGCGCAGTTTAAACTTGTCACCCCCATGTCCACCAAAATATAAAATTAAATTTATTGAGAAAGCAATTTTTTTATTCAATTGGTTAAGTAAAAAGGGGATGTTATTTATTTTGTAAACAATTTTTATGAATAAAAAACAGAAAAATGCCTTTTTATTAATAAGCCAGTTTAATGTACAATGTAAGAAATCTTTTTTCATAGTGATAGTACCTAGTACATAACTCTATTATTATTATAATGAAATTTAATGAAAACTCAATTGTTTACAAGTTTCGTTCTCTAGGCTCTAATCCAGCAAAGTGTACTTTAACATGATACTTAGAATCTCTTCTTTCTAACATTTTGTTCTGCAAATTTTGAAATTGTGTCATCAAAATCGATACCTTCAGCTACACTATTTTCAATTGACAAAATGGCTAAGCTAGAGAGTCATGCTTGGTTCATAGTGGATCTGAGATAATTCTTAACTAGTATGAGTTTCGAAAAACTCCTCTCACATGATGCAACAGAAACACATAAAGTTAAGAAAAATCTTAACGCTAAAGTGAGATTGGGAACAGAGTCTAAAAGTTCACATTCAACCACAAACTCTAAGAATCTTAAGGAAGTCCAACCAAGAGACTCTTCTTTTGGAACTTTGGCGGCTTTTAGAAATCTTCTTAGGCGTGGAATTTCTGTAAGGATACCATCTGCAGAAAGCTCATTGTGATTTTCAACCAAACTTTGTACAAATTTGGGAAGTTCAGTTTCCGTGGTTTCGATCGGATTGCTGGGCTCTAAGACTGCAAACCGATCTGATATACATTCCATGCCTTCGCAATGTGTATCGATTTCTTGTGGAAACCTATCAATGCACTCTAACATTGACCTTTTTTAGTTCTTGGTCCAAAGTCAGTGGCTCGTCTGCAGCCTTCTCTCCGGGCATATTCTTCTTCCTCCTGACAGTTCTTCTTTTTACTACAGGAATTCCCATCTCTTTCTTCACACATGTCTTTTGCAAATTGCAGTACTTCCTCAATAAGGTAATTTCCAGTGTCTTTTAAAAAGACCTTTTGACTTCTCATCTTGATAACTGACTTCTCAAAGCTTATTCCAAGAATCTGCAAACACTTTTGAACATGGTTGACTTCTTTTAAGACATTATTCCATAAACACAAAAAGCACAAAAGCGAGAAATCACACATTGCAGATAACAGAGTTTGAGCTGCTCCTCTGGTTTCGATCATTTCCGAAGCATCACACAGTTCCTCAATGGCATTGAAAATCTCTTAAAGCACTTAAGCACAGGCTTAACAACATCTTAGTGAGCACTCCATCTTGTTTCTGAAAGTCGCTTAACTGTAACTTCAACATTTGTCAGAAGGATCGTCAATCTGTGCGTAGAATCTGAGAAAAACACGTACAAACTTTCTAAGGTCCCAAAAAAAGTCACATATAATGGAACTGTTGCAAAATAGTGTACTCCACACAGACTGAGAGAGTGGTTTGTACAGGGTACAAACAATGCTTTAGGATTAAGTTGATAAATCCTTGCTTGAACTCCTGAATGCACTCCAGCCATTGTAGAAGCATTGTCATATCCTTGTCCTCGGCACATTGTTATATGTAGACCATCTCATTCAATAACCTTTAAAATATCTTCCGTTACATCAACGGCTTTCTTCCCACTTAGCTGAAAAAAACCTAGAAATGACTCCTTTATTTCAACTTTTTTGTTCTCTATGTGAACGTAACGAATGGTTTCACTCATTTGATCTATGTGCGAGATGTCGGGCGTGCTGTCAAAGATGATACTAAAATACTTTGCATTTTTAATATCAGTCAAAATCTTTTCCTTAACAATTCCACCCAGAAGTAAGATAAACTCATTTTGTGTTGTGGGAGGCAAATAGCTTGTTAATATCTTACCCGACTGTGACTGAGTTGACTGTTCTAGCTTGATTAAGTGCTCTCTTAGTACAGGATCGTATTTTGATAGAAGTTCAATCAGCTGTAGAAAATTTCCTTTGTTCTCCGCCAACATATGCTCTCTGTGTCCGCGGAATGGAAGATTTTGTTTAGCCAAAAACATAGTGACGTCTAGGAGTCTTTTTAAAAGATCTCTCCATTTCCTTTTTTCTGTTTCAGCAGCTGTCTGGCTAACTTGATCAATTGTTCTATTGGCAATTAGACTTGTTCTTAAAGTTTTCCATTTTTCAAAACAAGCTTCATGTTGCTCTGAGGTTTCATGGTTGTGAACTTTCGGATTAAGTTTCCACCAAGCTTGAAAACCAGTTACAAATTTAGATGTATTACTCAAACTTGCATTTGTGCCAAAGAGCCTACAACTAAAACAGTACAAGCTTTGGTTTTTAGTTGGGTATGCCATCCAGGTTCTCAGAATTTTCTCGCCATTTGGCTGACTGTCAGTTAGCACCCTTCGTCTCATCCCCTTGTCTCTTAACTGAAACAAATGGTCCATCTTGGTTTTGAAACGCTTCACTTCCTCTTTTAATTAAGTCAACTCTTAGATTATCTGGAACAGGGAAAGGCCAATCAGAGATGTCAGAAGATAAAATATTACTATTAGTTTTTTCTACATCTGCTCCTTCTTCTTCTCATCCTCCTTCTTCTTCTTTGTCTGATGCGCTGTCTTCTGATTTATTTTCTTCTTCATTATGAATTATCTCCGAAGTTATCATTTTGTTTGAGCTCTTCAGTTTCTTTGTGAATGTCCTTTCTAATTTGTTCTTCACTTTCGTGACTTCTATCAGGTTTTTCGTTAACTCCAACTTCACTCTCGGATTGAGATAATGTTGCTATGTCTTCTTCCACACTTGATGTTGATGTCGAAGGTTTAACAAATTTCAGCATCGAGCAGGCCAGCGACTGGACTTCCAAAACTTTGGCCTTTTGTTTTTTTCTTTGCTGTGCTCCACTTGGATGCTGTTGCTTCATGGTCTAAAACGTTTCGCGCCAACTATATTATTATGATGTTCAAGTTAAAAATATCATCTTGCTGCACAGAACGACTTGGGGCGATGATATATTTGTGGCAGGGGTGAGACGATGAGTCACAGGACCGGTAGTTTGTTTACTTGAGCACCAGCACAGTTCAAAAGAAACGAGACAGAACACCCTCTCCCCCCAACGCACCACACAATAATACTAAATCATTACAGCATCACATCGCTTACCTGCAATTTGCGCAATTAGGGATTGTTAAAGCCCATGTAAATTATTTGACATGTTGTTTTATGTAACAAAAAGGCGCATTAATACAAAACCAGCAATTTTTTGTCGCCCCTTCAGAGCTGGTACTCGGTGCGGGCCACACCCGCCTTCCTATGCCACTGGTATTGACCTCCTTCTTTTTGTCACCCACTGCATGCCCAACCTACCTGGAAAGGGGTCTCTTTTTGGGTCTTTTCCAAGGTTTCTTCCATTTTTTCCCTACAAGGTTTTTTTGGGAGTTTTTCCTTGTCTTCTTAGAGAGTCAAGGCTGGGGGGCTGTCAAGAGGTAGGGCCTGATAAAGGCCATTGCAGCACTTCTTGTGTGATTTTCAGCTCTACAAGAATAAATTGTAATTGTAGGGTACATTAACAGTACCTTTCTCCCACATTTGTCCATTAAACTGCCTGATATTGGAGTGAGATTTATCACTCCAGAGAACACATTTCCACTGCCCCAGAAAACAATGGTGGCTTGCTTTACACCACTCCAGCCGACACTTGGCATTGCACAGAGTGATCTTAGAATTGTGTGTGGCTTCTTGATCATGCAAACACATTTTATCAAGTTCCTGATGCACGCTTCTTCTGCTGATGTTGCTCCCAGGGCCAGTATACCATGAATCCCCTGAATAATTGGAGTCTCTGGAGTAGCTTCTTAAATTTACCTGCAAAGTACCACTCATTCCAAATAAAGGGCAATGTTCATTTTTTTGGTCCTCATCCATAAAGGTGCCACATGTACCCATCTTGTCTTTCTAAGGACCATGCAGAACAACAGAAAGAGCTAAGAATTGTTATTAATTAATGTGCAGTGCATATTAGTACCAGCATTAGTAGTAGTAGTGTGACATATATGGCACAACTGAAACTTTCTGACTATCATGCAATATGTCACAAATATAATTGTGTTTTTAAATGATTGAGAGTAATGAGCAAAACAGGAAAGTTTCAATTTGCACAGCTTTTTGCAAAACACTAAAATTCCTTTCACTTGAGATTTCACAATTGTGAAACGCAAAACTCATTATAAAAACATTTTTAGGGTAGAAAACAAGTAATGTTGCTGCGTAAAGACTCATTCACGCAGGTGGAAAATGTAGACAATCGCCAGCACACACATCAAATCTGCTTATACCTCTTTGACCTTGCAACGCAATTTTTAAAAATGTCACATACTGCATATGAGGTGAGGCACAAAAATAACCGGATTGGTAAAAAAAAATTATTGATGAATTAAAGCATTCTTAACATTGTCACCTTCTATACTGTATATTCCCCCTCCTGATCTCTACACCACTCCATACGTATCTTCCATTGATTGAAACAGTGCTGGAAGTCTTCTTGCTTGAGGCTCTTCAACAGGTTTGCCGTTTCTGTCTTCACTTCATCCACTGAAGAAAAATGTGTTCCTTTCAGGTCACTTTTGATTTTCGGGAACAAGTAAAAATCACAGGGAGCTAAATCGGGTGAATAGGGAGGATGATCGAGGACAGGAATGTTTTGTCAGTCAAAAACTGCTTTATGGAAAGAGCTTTGTCTTGTCATGTTTCGCTGTTCGATTTTTTCACCTGACATTTTCACTGAAACTCGTGTTGCGATTTGTTGTGCAAATACTGACTGAGCTATTCACAGGATATACCGAGCCGGTCAGCTGTTTGAGAGGGCATGTAGGACGGGATAGAGTTCTATGATTCACGTCTAGCTAACCTCCAGACTGTTTTCCAGGAAAGCCCCAACCCCAGTCCGGTTATTCCTCACAAAGACACACCAAAAGGCACCATTGTGCACACTAACATTTTCTATGCAAGGAAACTCAATTTATGGAAAGCCGCTTGCTGTGCCTCCTGCCATTAGCTTGCCATTTCCTGACTTCTGCAGGTGAGGGCTCACACATGGTGTGCTGCTTCATGTTTCAATTCTGTCTTTGATGCATCTTTAGAATTGCAATCGCCATAACTGTCATTATAAATGGCAAATTGCATGTCCTGTTACCAGTGTGTTACTAATACGATGGTTCAACAAAATGTCTACATGTGACAGGAAATGAGTCTGGAGTTTTTGCTTCTATTTTTCATTAGAGATCTTTACCTAAATACGAAATGACAAGAAGACACATGAGGACTATATATATATATATATATTGTGGCGCCGACCCACACACAGACAGGCGGACATGTTGTTTGTCACCACCACACGTATTTTATTTACAAATATTTACAATAAATGGTCACTGAGACCCGGTCCAAAATAGTGCACAAACCCCAGCACACAGTCCTGGCCACAATATGCCTTTCTTCGGGCCGCCTCCACTCTCCTCTCTCTTGCCTTGTCCTGCCTCCACCCGACTCCAGCGCTGAATGAATGGAGACGGCCCCTTTTATGCAGTCCCCGGATGAGCCCCAGGTGTTCCCGGCATTCCTCCCTTGGCCACGCCCCAGCGTGGTGGAAGTGCCGGCTGTCCTCCCGGCAGCTCTCTGGGTGCCGTCCTAAATCTTCCCCCCAGCACTTCCTGGTGTGGCCCCTACAGGGTGGAGCTTCCATGCCCTGTACCCGTGGCCCCCAGAGCAACCAGGAAGGCGGCCCCCATGTGATCCAGGGTGGGCTTTGACCCTCTTCCAGTTATATATAAAATGCTAAGGTCTATCTGTTATACACTTACTCTGAAACTACTGGGGCTAGAACCTTGATCTTGATCTTACTTATGGAAACGTAAGGTAGTGTCGGCCTTGCCAGGCTAATCTGCGCTCATGAAATTCTTATGGCAAAGTGTTAGGCAAATGAAGCAGCATGGTGGAAAGAGAAAGAAGACCAGCGACATCTGTTGGATGTCAAGCAAATCATAGGTGCCAATAAAGTGATGAGGAAGATCATAACAGCAAGAAAAAAAAGGATCTGCTAAGTGTCAAAGTGCAAGAATGGAGAAATGCACGTGACAGGGTGTCCACATGTAACTTTTGTGGCCATAACCTTGATCTTGGTCTTGATCGAAAGCTTAAGGCCTGATAACACTTAATTTCCCAGGACCCGCTACATACATGTTCAGAAGTATTGTGTTTATTGATCATCGATCATGACAAAAAAACTCTGTAAAAGGAAAAAGTAAAAAGTAGATTGCTGATATTTGCTGAGTGTCAAGCATGACACAGAAGACGGAGAAAAAGAGCAGCGGGAGGGCATGAAGAGTAAATGGCATGCACAGCAAAGTGGTCACTGTGAAGGTGTGTTTTGGATGGTGAAAACGAAACACTCCACTCTCAAAACACTGTTTTGACAAAATGGAAAAGTTCAGCTTGCTCTATATCAACCGACTTTATTTACAAACCGGACGTCTGCATGTTTCCTAGTTAATAACCTAAAAATGCGTGCAAATGGGAAATATATGCCCTTCTGCTTGTGTCAATGTCATGAGTGTTATAGGAAGGGAAGAATAATTTGTTTCACTAATTGATCTAAGAATGGATTGTCTTCTTCATCCCTACTAACATGAAAAAAATAAATTACAATAAAAAGGTACTGCCACTGCCACTTGGGACAAGAGGAGTTCTTGTCCAGCTTCTTTGGTGTCACTCTCTTTGGCGCCTTTGGGTGAATCACTTCCAGGAGACCCACTACAGCTACCTGAGTTTCTCCTCCCATTGGCATATCCATTTGCACTCACATTGCCAGGGCGGGTTTACCACTCTTATCTTATAAACTGCCATTTGGATGCCATTTATACCAATGGCAACCCTTCCCTACAACAGTACATACATCAAAATAAAGTGTAAGGATGTTATAACATTCCAAAAGACATAACAGAACAAACTATGAAATCCCTGAAAACTGTAACACATACATTAAAAAGGAAAGTGACATTTTCCAGGTGAGTTTCTTTTCTGTGGATGCACGTCACTAGAATCGAAAGTATGTATTGCTGACCTTTCACTTAACTGGCATTGACCTTCCTGTCACAGAAAGCATATTGATTTCTCAGCTAAGTGCATTGTGAGGCACAGATTGGATTTTTGCAAATAAAAGCGCCCTTTCATTTCCAGCTAACACTGACCCTTTCTCTCCCTCGCTATAAATGAAATGCTATAGACCAAAATAACCAAAAGAGCAGGGAAATAATAAATTGAATCTCTCTGTTGACAAGTCGTTTCCTTTCTCTCATAGAAAACAATTTCCAGAGAAGCGGTGTGTTAGTTTTTCCACTGCAGTGCCTACTAAATAAAATCTGACTGGGATGATGATACGCTTTGTGCCTTTGAAAAGGTGCTGTGCTGTGTGAGACAGCTGGAGACCTCAGTGGAAGTCAATGTGCAGGGCTGTCGACTCTTCCTGATGTTTATTCTGCCTCACACCCCTTGTTTGCCGGATTATATACTGGAACTACCATAACTGCAACTCGAGGTGAACTCACTTTTTATCACAGTGAGTCAACAGATTGAAGCAGGCTTTCCTATCAGTCAGGCCTCCATAGATATTCAGTTTTAATCCATAAATGTATCCATTTTCAGATTTTCCTAACCCAGCTACAGTACTGGGGTGTTGTACCGTGTTAGCCATTTTGGATAAAGTGAGAAGTTTAGCAAAATGACACCTTTTATTGGCTAACTAGAAAGACTATAATATGCAAGCTTTCAAGGCAACTCAGGCCCCTTCTTCAGGCAAGATGAAATACAGAAACTGGAGTTCCCTGTTCTTATATGGACACCAGGACAGGAAAACCTTTAGGTGAGACATCTTAGATGTAAGAAATTAATAGACATCTCCAGGCTAAGATTCATTTAGCAAGAGAGGAGAACAATGTGTAGTCAAGATTTGTTAAAATAACTGTCCAAAAAAGTCTTTGGAAGTTTCTGACGAGTTTTTCAAAACAATAAGGGTCTGTAGTCAGGTTGTCTGCCTAAATGAATCTTAGCCTGGAGTGGTATCAGTTTTTTACATCTAATATGTCTCTAAGGGATAAAAAAACACAACACCAATGTGACTTTAAACTATTTATTCTACATTTATAGGTACTAGCCCAGGTTTTTTTTTTTTTTTGCTGTGTTACAACCCTGAACATTATGGAGGAATATTTCGGACAAAATGAAATAAATAAATAAATGTGTAAATAAATAAAAGTACTGTGAAATGTGAGCATAAATAAATAAATGTGTCATGAAATGACAGCCTTAATAAATAAATATGTCATGAAATGAGAGCATAAATAAATAAATGTGTCACGAAATATGTTTTTCGTTGCTTATTTATTTATTTCATTTTGTCCGTAACATTCCTGCAAACCGTCATGAAATACGGCTTGAAATAAAACTGTCACTTTCACTCATCAAAGTTGAGAGGGTGGGCTCTAACACGCCCTCTAGTTACTGATTGGTGAATCGATAGCACAAGAATTAATTAGAAAAATGCTTACTACTGCCGATGAAATGGATTCTGCCGAAGATATTACGTATTTCAGAGAGAGAACTGAAGATTTATCGGAAGAAATTACAATGTTGGCGGCCCTTTTAGAACTGAGTATTTGACCCTTGTTTTACGAGTAGAAAGTCAGTTGCATATATATATATATATACATATATATATATTCCTCCATAGAACATTATCAGTAATATATGAAAAGTTGTGCAATTCTAGCCAATAGTCCTTTTAAAGTCTTCTAGAATCAAAATCAAAAATCCAACAAAAATACTAATTTACTGTGTTAGTTTCTGTGCAACAACATTAAAAAGTAGGAAACCATGGGGTAGTGATGACTTTGACCAGAGTTACCAAGCCATCACTGGGCCAATGAGGGGCTTACTGAACTTGCACTGCCAGGCATTAATCTTTGCTGTGCAGGAGGGTGAGTACTGCTCTGCATCGGCAGTTAAAATAAGCATACCAGTAATCATGTCACACCCACAGAGCCTTAAGAGCAAGCACCTGTAGCCTTTGTGACTGACATATGGCAGCCAAACAGCCAGTCCCAAATGGAGCCGTAAGTTAGCATATGGATATTTATGTTTTGTTAATAGTCATCTATTTGTGTATTATTATGTTTCTATGTGTAAAATCACATTCTCTTATGTCCCTTGTACCCCAGGGGCAGGGCCACCCTGACATCACCAGTTCTAATACCTCCTTCTCGCTATTTAAAACAGCTCAGAAGGTTCAGGAGCTGGTGAACTTGTGTTTATTGTGGAGTTCTGTAAGTATTACTATTTCTGTTTGGATTTACTGTTTTTTTATACTTGACTTATTTTCCTTTTTCTGGATGGTGTATTGGGACTTGTTTGGTTAGGATTACCTTTTAGACAACTCCCTTTGTCTCTTTTTACTCTGCCCTTTCAAAAATTAAATATATTGCAATATAAAAATATGTAGACCTATATTACAATATAATGAAAAATGTAAAAAGCTCAAATATATATTTTTATATCTAAAATATATTGAAACATATATTTCCCTTACTGTATTGCAACAAACAAATTTCCAAATACATGGTGTGTAGGGCATGCAGTATACGGTGTACTCAACCCTCTATTTCTGAAATATCATTTATGGCTTATCTTTTAACTTGGAAAAAATTAAACACAAGCTTCCCAAAGATTCCAATTTATTTTGAATGCCCTGTAACTCTCAAGAAGTTGTTAAAGTAGGTGGATAATATGGCAGTACATGTAGATTGGCATGTATGCCATGGTGAAATGTGCATGATATGCCTGATGATTTTGACATTCCAAGAAAAATTGTTAAAAAATGTTACAGTGCTGCCAAGTTCCTGAATTTGTATTGTCTCAATATTAGTTTTTAAAGAGGAGTAAATCAAATGTCAGGCTAGCAATCTTAACTATAAATACATCTAGAATATTCCAGCATCTGTTCTAAAACAATTTTTTCTGTTAGAGGAAAGCTAATATACAAAAATAGCAAATATATATTTAAATATACGTATCTATAGTCTTCAAAATATATTGTGTTGTATATTATAACTAGAATGTACAGTCT
Organism: Polypterus senegalus; assembly: GCF_016835505.1. NCBI lineage: Eukaryota > Metazoa > Chordata > Cladistia > Polypteriformes > Polypteridae > Polypterus > Polypterus senegalus. The sequence goes on from NC_053165.1 coordinate 44,866,801, forward strand.
ATTTAAAAATAAATTATAATATTTGCGCTTGACAGTATATTATTACTACTATTTTGAAATATATTAAGCAACACATTTTTATACTTTAGAAGATATACATGTAATGCAATATATAAAAATAGTTAATAATTTACATATTTTACAATATAATTCAGTATACTGCAAGATATACTATATTCATATAGATAGTAATCTTTTTTCAAAATTTATTTTAAGTTTAGTTCATTTTTGTAAGGAGTTGAGCATTTTTCTGTATTTTTCTATTTTTGCTGAATACGTCTTCAGTTCATAAAGATCACTTGCTTTTCCCCTTTTGGTTCAGAAGCCAGGGGTCGATGGTAATCCTCCCTCTTTTGGGGCTTTTGGATATGTTTGTGGACATTTTGTGTCATTTTGCCAGCTCTCCATTCCTGGGGCCTGCTCAACCAATCTGAAGACAGCAGGTATTATTTGGGGCCTGGCTGAGTTTAGAAAAATCTCTACTTGGTAGATTAGTTAAAGCGTCAGCCTGCTTCTTCAACTGTTTTTGGATTTTTCATGTCTATTTTGCCTTGTTCATTTCCTGACATATTACATCTCTCTATTATAAAATAAATCTTGGAAGGGAGATGAAATGTGATCTTCCCACGAGACAAGGCAGTGAGACAAAAGGACAGCTGCTGTACAGGCTTTTAAACGATCGACGCGCAGCACAACAAGCAGAACACGCAGCTCACCAGCATGAGCAGCCAAACAGCAGCTGATCTATTCGCATCTCTTTAACGTGCATTCAGCCCCCCCTTCACAATGTGAGCAGCGTTATACGTCCCGCAAGAAAGAGATTTAACCACACCGGAGCCAGAAATAAAGGACAAATAGAAGATGACAAAGTAGAACGTTGTAAAGAATTCAAAAATGTTAGGGTGGTACACATGCACAGCAGGCTAGAGATAATGGAAGTATGAAAATTCCAAAGTCTCAAAAAAAGGATAGGAAAGATTGGATTAGTGCAAACAAACGGAAATTATTACTTGATGAAATAACGGAACAACGAAAAGAGATTGAATATATTGTTTGGATTTAAACTTTAAGTTGGAGACTTGTAGATCATCTAATTCATGTTGCCAGTGAAAATAGGTTCCAGTTATGACCATTACGCGTAGAATTTCGAAATGAAACCTGCCCAACTTTTGTAAGTAAGCTGTAAGGAATGAGCCTGCCAAATTTCAGCCAGTTAGGAGTTGGCAAACATTGAACACATGAAACACAGTCGAACGTCACATAGATGGAGACCAGACTGGAATTTAAATCCTATTCTCTGTGGAAGTGAAACAGAAGTGTGAATAAATATGATGACGCAATCAACATGTTTTCCTTTTGTGCTCACTTTTGCTATAATTTACCTCTGATTTAGTCTTCATCATTGCACAAAGTGGGTCATCATAAATGATTCGCATGCTTTTATTTCTAGGCATTGTTTACCTAAGATTTTTTTTTTTCTTTTCATGCAAAGGTGGAATTGGATGTGTAGGGTCAGATCGCGGCCAGGCAAGAAGATGCCTTGACAATGTGGAGATCTACAACCCTGATGGTGACTTCTGGAGGGAAGGGCCAACTTTACCGTCACCTCTTTTGGCTCTGAGAACTAATTCTACCAATGCTGGTGTGGTTGAAGGCAAACTTTACATCTGTGGATGTTACTATGGAGCAGGTAAGGAAGATAAAAATAAAGTTTGGTGTTTTTAAATTTACTGTAGAGATGATCAAGTTTAAACCTTGACATGTTCAGGATCTGCAGGGCAGGCAGTGTGGTAAAGAGGGTTGGACTTTAAACCCCAAGGGTGGCAATTCAGTAATCCCTCCAGTTCGCTGTATGACTCTAAGCTCTAAGCTGCCTGGGCTCCTATTCTAAATGTGCCAGATCCTACACTTATATGCCACTTTGACCAGAATCTTCTACAAAATATCTCTCTATTACAAAAGAAAATCCTGAGACGAGACGAGACTATTGCCAAGAGATTTTTTCTAGTAGGAATAGGGGGTCCAGCCCTCTTCTCAACCATTTCTGGGTAATAGCCCACGCCTCACGCCCAGTCCTCTCACTTCTCATTCGTGTGAATGCTTTTGACAGACTCAGCTCTTATAAATTTTCCTCACTTAAAGCTCCCAATAAAAGAAGACTTATTATGTCCAAATCTTATTGAAGAATTTTATCCTGAAGTGTTATCGACAGAAGAAATGAGTACACGGGCAATCCTAGCACCGAGAAACAATGAAGTCAAATGAATTGATGCCGAAAATGACGATCGGTTACACAGCATATTGGTTAAACGCGTATCAATAGACTGTGCTGACGCAGTTGGTGGTGATCATGTGGATGATGAAAACATCAACATACAATATCCCGTAGAATATCTACAACCGTTAACACCATCTGGTCTTCCACTGGCTGAATTACTGTTGAAAGAAGGATGTATTGTAATGTTATTGCATAATATATGTATGAGTGATGAGCTATGAAATGGGACAAGATTAGTTGTATTGAAAATTGGTTGAACAGTTCTGACATGTAAAATTTTAACAGGTGACAAGAAAGATAATGTAGTACATATTCTGCGGATAACATTCATATTAAAACGTTTACAGTTTCCCATTAGAATAGCTTTTGCTAGGACAATTAAAAAATCACAGGGACAAACATTCGAAAAAGTCGGTTCATTTATTAGAGATGAAAGAAACAATATTCACTCACAGCCAGTTATATGCTGTGTTTTCACGTTTTCACAGAGCCCCCTAGTAAAATAACAAAAATTCCACTGCTGAACAATTCTTTGCAAATTAGTTAATGTTCCTGTTTTTAGAATTATATCTTAAATATCAGTAGTTTTAAATGGACATTATCCTCAATTATCTGCAGCCTGTAAATACAGAATGTTGCCCATTTCATGTCTAAAAAGTAGTAAGGGTCCTGGATTTAAATCCTGCTTTGCCTATACAGGTCTGCATGTTCTCTCCATATCTGTGTGGCTTTTTCTCTGGGGTTCTCTTTTTTCTTATCCTTCCAAAGACATGCATGTTGGGTTAATCTACTCAGTATGGGTATGTATACCTTGTAATGTATCGGTGTTTGATGATGCCTGCAAAGCTTGTAGCCCCCATGACTCTGCCCTTGATTAAACAGGCTAATTTTTTCCTCTAATTCTTACATTTTCAGTATGAACACTTGTGTTTTTCCAGACGTTCGTCACTGTGAACAAGTGCACATGGTTCAGCATACTCTTTAACTATATGAAAAGCCTGCTTGGCATGGAATAATACAATATCCTGATCTGCCAAACTGAAAAGCACATTTTTATTCTCGATCCACACTTGGAGCAGAATTTTTCAACTAGTGTGCCTTGTAACAGTGGTGTAGTGCCCCTGGGTCTGAACCTGAGAGGCACAAGCTCCAAAGGGGGTCAAGACCTGTCTGAGGAGGACAGGACTACTTAGAGAAGCTGGCATTAAAGCAGCCCTGGGATCGCTGTATTGTAGACACAGCACTTGAAGTACTTCAGAAACATCTTCAGGCTGCTAGAGTCCATCTGCCTGGCTGTATGGTCGCCAGTAAGTCTCACAGGGCCGGGGATAGTGGGCATATGAGTGGCCTCTGAGTTTGAGAGGGGCGGGCAAAGGGAAAAAGCAACTGAGAGATGCCACCAAAGTGCTGTATCTGCAAGTGTTGATTTCGGAGCTGCCTTTTTACCAGCTTCTCCGGCATATAAGGGGCCAAACATGCCATCCAACCTCTGCTCCTTAGGGACAAGCTGACTGAGATGGGAGTAGACTCACACCTGGTGGCATGGATCGTGGACTATCTTACAGACAGACCTCAGTATGTGCGTCTTGGGAACTGCAAGTCTGACATTGTGGTCAGCAACACAGGAGCGCCGCAGGGGACTGTACTTTCTCCTGTCCTGTTCAGCCAACATACATCAGACTTCCAATACGACTCGGAGTCCTGCCACGTGCAAAAGTTTGCTGACGACACTGCTATTGTGGGCTGCATCAGGAGTGGGCAGGAGGAGGAGTATAGGAACCTAATCAATGACTTCTTTGCACACAGTCTTCTCTGATGATCACGGGGTCCATGAGCGGCCTGGGCCTCCTAAAATCCACCACCAGTTCCTTGGTCATCTAAACAGGCCATAAGTCATATATTTTTGTGTGGTTTGCATGTGTATACTATCAGTTTGCATGCATGCTTCATTGGTTTCCATGCTTACAGTACTGGATTCATCCATATGAAGTAGACGTGTGTGAGATAATATAAGAGGGACGTTTAAAAGGTTTCTGCACTTTTTTTTAACTCTATTTATTAAGAATTTCAAAAACAAATGACATCTCTTTTCTAAACAGTCATCTTCCTTTGCAATGCAATTTTCCCAGCGTCGTACCAACGTTTTAATGCCCAATTACAACTCCTCCCAACTTCACTGTTTCCAACGAAAATATAAAAGAGCAGAAACTTTTTGAACGTCCCTCTTATGTTTTTTTTAGTAAAATAGTTCCGTGACTTGGGATGTTTTTGGTTACAAAAAAGTGTGCCACCCCAGAAAAAAAGGCTGGTAAACACTGCTCTAGAGCAAGACGACTGAGGTTGAAAACCAGTGACGCAAAACTGTGTTTGATGCTGCAAAGCATGTTATTGAGAGAAATCCTTTCATCCTTTAATTTAATACAATTATAGGGTTCTGAAGACATGAAGCTTACCCTGGTAGCATCAAGTGCAGGGCTTGAAGTGGAACCAAATTACCAGCAGTAGTCTGCTTATACCTATCCAGTGACAGTCGATCAAATAGTCCCCCATGAAGATAAAATGTAAATTCTCTCAATACAACGATAGTCGATGAAAATGCAGGGGTTGCAGGGTGTAATCCCCTGTGAAGGATCCTGAACCGGTACGCTAAGAAAAGATGCTGGTACTCTTTGTTGAAACTGGAAGAGGTGGCGGAACTTCAAGCACTGGCAAGAACCAGTCCACTCAACCAGTTTATCATCACCTTTTATAGAAGAAAAACATGCAAATTATACACCGAGACTTTGGTCATGCCTGACATTTGAACCCAGCGTCTGGGAGCTATGAGACAACTGTTATAACCACAAGGAAAGGAAGCAGTATAATCATTATGTGTGGTGTCTGATTATTTTAACATCAGTATAGAAATACCCTGGTCATGCCTTCATATGGCAAACATTAAAGACCACTGCGGCCCCCATCAGAATAATTGATGACACTGTTCATTCCCTATCTGTGTTCCAATTCATTGCACTATTTTTGTGGGCTACAAGCCTGTTCTTTTCATTTATCTTTAGATGAAAACTTTTTTTGTATTTTGGCTGTCATTGGAATTCCAGCAGTCTGCGCTGCCTCCTTGAGATAAGCTAAATGTACTACATGGACTTCATTACATTTTCCAGTGTATGCTCAGAATAACAATGTCCCACAGATGTAACACTATGCCAATCTACAGTGGGCTAGTCAAAGTGTTTTTGTATAATGGATTAGGGCACGAAAGCAGATATTTATGTGCTTTTCAAATGGTGACTGTTTTGTCATTGCTGCCTGAAATGTCCCATCTGTCATCTACACTACAATTTCTCTGCTCTCATGAGTCTGTGTGAGGTGGCTCATTTTTAAATTTTTTTCTTGGTTTCTTAATTAATTACCATTTTCCAAAGGCTGTTGTTGACTGAGGGAACACAAAGTTCTACAAAGAAATGTTGGGGCACCAACCAGGTTGTCCCTTTTAATAAATACTAAGTCCTAAAAATAAATAAGTGCTCAATGGTGTGAATATTTAGAACAAAGCAAAAGAAATTTAGCCAGGTAGGGATGAGAGTTCTTCAAAGCCCTAAAGAGTGGTTACTTATTCAGGTAGGATCTCCGTCCTGCCATCTTCTATTCCCGGAAAGAGACAACCTCTGCTGGGGGTGCTTAAAGTTATTGGACTGAAAGGGGCAGTTGCTCTCATTTGGCAGTTTCTCTGGGCTGTGGGTGAAAGAAGAAATAATACCATCAGTGACAGTGCCCTCCTTGTGTCCCAGAGTGGTAGTGCTTACCTCTGATGAACCAGAAAAGTGACCTTCGGATGTGCATGCGTGACAAGGCATTTAAGAATGTTTTAGACTTCAGTAGTTTGTTTTTTTATCTTCAGTTTAATGTTTTGAAATGTATTCTAAATCATGCATAATTATTATTTGTTTTGGCGCCATTTTGTGACTTCTTCATTATGATGCTAATTGGCTGTTATGGATGTGGTCAGGTGGGTCACAATCTCAATTCTGACTATGAGGGAGGGTTAAAAGCATCATGTTTTGGCCATGTTCCCCCTAGAGTACGTTCATGACATTTTGGTTTCTCATGTTTGTGAAGTGCCACTATATATATATATATATATATATATATATATATCATCCATCCATCATCTTCCGCTTATCTGGGGTTGGGTCGCGGGGGCAGCAGCTTAAGCAGAGAGGCCCAGACTTCCCTCTCCCCGGCCACTTCTTCCAGCTCTTCCGGGAGAATCCCAAGGCGTTCCCAGGCCAGCCGGGAGACATAGTCCCTCCAGCGTGTCCTGGGTCTTCTCTATAAATATATAGAGAGATGGAAACCAGGGTGCCAGTTAGCCCAAACCCCGACACGAACACACCAAAAATCCTTTTCTCAGTTGCACAAGGCACAAAACACAGGTTTCTCTCTCCAATATACACAAAATCTCTCTCCTTACAACTCTTACCACCATACCACCCTCCTCCAGTCAAGTGTTGCCTCTCTCTTTCTCAGCCCTGACCCGCCTGGCCAACGGATTGTGGCCCGTATTATTAAGGACCCAGGAGTACTTCTGGTGCCAGGGCCACTGCCCGATGGAAGCACTTTTGGGTAATACTGAAGTCCATCACAGCACGGATTTTGCACCCTCTTGTGGCACCCAGTGACCCCAGCAGGGCTGCTCTGCTGGACTACATCTCTCTGCATCCCCTGCTGGCTTTCCACTGGGCACCAATATCTGGGTCTGCTGCCATCTAGCGTGCTGGGGGAGTAAAAAAAAAAACCCAATGATATTTTTTCCTTTCAACTGGTTGTCTGTCCATCACTCCTGGTTCTTCCTTCAAAGTCTGCTCCTTTTCTTCTCCTTGGCTGGGATGCTTATCTGTCCATTAGGAGTCTCCCATCTGGGCAAGGAGCCATCCCCTGTCCTGGCCGGGATGCCCGTCCAGCCCATATGACATCTACATATAATTTATTGTAAAAGAGAAACCAATTTTACATAAGAAAAAGCATACAAAAACCAAAACCTAAATAGCAGCTCTTAATAAATTCCAATGCGAAACATGTAATAATTAAATCCATTAACCATTAACAGATATTTATATAAGGTTCCAATAAATTGATGAAAATTCCCACATAACTTTACAATAAAAATTACAAAAGTGATAAAAAAGTGAAACAATTGAAAAATTACAATTGCCTGTAAACATATCAATGGACACAGAATAATAACCTCATTTTATTTTTACAACATGAAAAATGATAAAAAACAAACAAGGTGTCCAAAACTAGATATGAAATGAATATAACAAATGAAAAACAGTGTGAGCCAACTAAAAGAAGTGATCAATCCTGGGTTTAGGCCTAGAGGAGCCTGTAGCCTTGAGCAATTACTGGGAGTTGTTTCACTGGAGGGCGGCACGGTGGCGCAGTGGTAGCGCTGCTGCCTCGCAGTTAGGAGACCTGGGTTCGCTTCCCGGGACCTCCCTGCGTGGAGTTTGCATGTTCTCCCCGTGTCTGCGTGGGTTTCCTCCGGGCGCTCCGGTTTCCTCCCACAGTCCAAAGACATGCAGGTTAGGTGGATTGGTGATTCTAAATTGGCCCTGGTGTGTGGATGTGTTTGTGTGTGTCCTGCGGTGGGTTGGCACCCTGCCCAGGATTGTTTCCTGCCCTGTGTTGGCTGGGATTGGCTCCAGCAGACCCCCGTGACCCTGTGTTCGGGTTCAGCGGGTTAGAAAATGGTTGGTTGGTTGGTTGTTTCACTGGATTCCTGACCTATCCATGTGATACAGTGTTTTGGCCGATGCGTTTTCAGGAAGGACCTCTTCTTCAGGTCACAACGTACCAATTTATTGTACAAGGTCAGGTGCTCATATAGTTGATCTAACCTTCTACCAAGTAATCAGTTCTTCTTGATTTAAATGTGTATGAGGTCTTCATGTGTGTATGTGGGGTTTTCTCTGAATACTCCAATTTGCCTGCCATGGGAAATATGCTATATAAATAAAATGTATTGTTAATTCCAAAACATATGTCCGTTAGATTGGCTGTAAATTCTGTGTTGTTGCAGCATAGGTGAAAGTGAGTGAATAAACATCCTAGGATTAACTGATTTGCACCAATGTGTCGATGTACTTCATTCTCTTATTCCATAGTTTGATATGTCAGCTTATTTAACCAGGCTGGGCAATAACTGAGAATAAGTGCTTTCTGGGCAAGGACAGAAACATATTTCCTTCTGGGCGCTGTGTTCACATTACTTGGTTTTGATTGGACCTCTCAGGGGAGATTCTGTTCTTCTTAAGCCGATGACAGGCTGTCAGTCTGCAGTTTAGTGTGAAGCGAGTCGTTTCTTTGAAACACATAGGACTGTGTCTCACAAAGACAAATTATTTAATCATCAAAGGGGGAAAAAAAGGGAAAAAAAATAAAGTGCAATGATGTTTCAGAGACAGACACAAAATAATTATTTATTCTGGCAATGCAATGTTTTTGTAAAAGTATGCCAACCATATCACTAATGTATTTGCTCTTTATTTTTGTGTTAATGAATCCACAGATCGACATGAGGTCATCACCAAAGACATCTTGGAACTGGACCCTTGGGAAAACCAGTGGAATGTAGTGGCTCACAGAGTTCTCATGCATGACAGCTATGATGTTTGCCTTGTAGCCAAACTGAACCCCAGGGATCTGATACCACCTCCCTCAGACCTAATGGACGAATGAAGAGAAAGCCATTCTGTGACCTCTGGAGTGCTGTGAGAGATGGCGATTACCAGTACCAGACAAGCGACTTATCTTGATAATGTTTTACACTATAGTGACATGAATCGGGTTCTGTGATGTGTTTAAACAATCTAGAAAGTATTAGCTATCATGGAATCTCGAAATGGGTTAAAGTGGGTTTTAAAATGAATGAATAGAGTGATAGAAGAAAAAGGGCATTTTCTAAGCTGCATAAAACAGAAAGTCCTGTCAGTATGGTATGTTATGTTTAAAATAGATAGATAGATAGATAGATAGATAGATAGATAGATAGATAGATAGATAGATAGATAGATAGATAGATAGATAGATAGATAGATAGACTGAAATTTATCTGTCCCGAGAGAGACAATCTGGCAATGAGAACAATGTATCCTAAAAATTATAAATGCAGTATATTACTGAATTTCATTTCATATTTAATATCATATGAAACTTATTTAGAGTATTGTGATGTGTGCTATACAATTAATATCCTCATATTGCTGTATAGCAGCATTATAGGAGAAAACTGTAGCTGGAAGCAGACGCCTTACATAAAGAACCACCATGCACCTCACTTCATGTTTATTACATTTAAATTAAAAGGAGGGTTCGGAACCTGAAAAATGTAGTTGAACCTGAGCTCTAGGAGTGTAAGGCAGAAGCTCAAGCCATTACACCATCTGACATAGTTCATTCATTCTTTCCTTTTCTTTGAATTTACTTATTCCAATACAAGGTTTTGGAGATTCTTAGCCTTAGCCTCATGCCAGTCCATTGCAGGGCTACGCTCACTTACATACTCACACTCACTCACTCACTCACTGATTAAATCCAAATTCTGTGGTGGATTTACAGTTTATACAGTGGATTCAGAAAAATATTCAGGCAGTTTCTTGTGTTGTAGATTTCATTTTAAGAAGATACATGCCTTTTTTGCCCATAAATCTACATAAAAAATCCATAATAACAAAGTGAAAACGAGTTTTCAGAAAGGTTTGGAAATGTATTAAAAATCAAAAATGGAAATCTCTCATTAATATAAGTATTTAGACCCTAAATTGAGTACTTTTTAGAAGCCCCTTTGGCAGCAATTACAGCTTCCCATTTAAGTCTCTATAAGCCCTGCATACCTGAACTGGTTAGTTAATCTCATTCTTCCTGGCAGATTCTCTCAAGCTCCATTACACTGGATGGGAATCCTCTATAAACTGCCATCTTCAGGTCTCTCCACAGATGTTCTATGGATTTTAAATCTGGACATTAGCTGGGCAATTTAAGGACAGAGACTTGCCCCAAAGTCGCTCCAGCATTGTCATGGCCATATGCTTTGGGCCACTGTTCTGCTATAATGTGACCCGTTGCCCCAGTCTGAAGTCGCATGCACTCTGGAGCAGGACCTTTCATGCTTCCCACAATTCTGACCAGATGCCCTGTCCTTGTAACTAAGAAGGACCCCAGCAGTATGATGCTTCCACCAACATGCATCACCTTAAGGCAACTGATAAGCAGTACCTGGACAGTGAGTCCTTGGAGTTTTTCTTGAAGAGCACCATTTTGGCCTCATCAGACCAGAGAATCTTTTTCCTCATGCTCTCAGAGTGCTATAAATGCTGTTTGGTAGATTCTCAGTGGGAGTTAGCCACTCTACCATAAACACCTGATTGATGCTAAGTGCTGCTGAAATGACTGATCTTCTGACAAGTTCTCCCAACTCAGCAGAGGACTTCTGAAGCTTTATTAGAGTGACTGTTAAGTTCTGAGCCCATCATGCCTGGTTACTCAGTTTGGTCAGACTGCCAACTCTAGGTGGAGTCTCAGTGACTCCCGACTTACTCCATTTCACAACTACTCAGGCCACTGTGATCTTGGTATAACCTTGATCTGATCTCTGGTTTAGCACAATTTGATTGCCAGGGTCTACTGAGAGTTCCTTGAACTTCATGGCTTTGTTTTTGTCCTGATATGCAGCAAGAATTGGGGGACCTTATGTACTCAGGTCCGTGTGCGTCTTTCTAAATAATATCCAATCAATTCAGTTTACCATAGGTGGACTCCAATCAAGTTCTCAACACATCTCAAGAGTCACAGCAAACAAGATAACATTTTTTTCAGATTAAGAAATCATTCTGTTTTTTCTACATCAGAAGCAACAACAAGATAACCATTTGAAGTGTCGCAGCAAAAAGATCTGAATAAAAATGTTTTTGCTTCATCATTATGGGTTATTGTTGGTGTTATTGGTGTTCCCAGAAGGAGGTGCTTCATCTCTCAGGGCACCCTTGATATCATCGAGAGGAGTCGCAGCGCACGGCTCAATGGCAACTCTGGTCTGTACTGGGAACTGAGAAGGACGGCTATGAGGGCTCTGAGGGCAGATAAAGAGGTGTTTGTTACAGGAATCTGTGAATAAGTGACACACCATCTGTGGTTTAGCGACCCACATCCTACTTACAGAGGAATCGAAGCATTACGCACATCTGAATCTGTTCCATAGAGAGTCGCAGTCAGTCGCTGATGGAACAGTCCTTACGGATGACACTGCAGTTGTGACCCGCTGGGCTGGCTACTTTGAGCAGTTATTCAAAGCTGATCCTCCGACTAGGATGTTGGATATCTCTGCATCCATGGTCCTTGGGACCGATCCTCCAATTAGCTGTGAACCACCCAATCTCACTGATATTGCACAGGTGGTGAACCAGCTGAGAGGAGGACAGGCTGCAGGGATCTGTGGTATCTCGGGTGAACTTCTCCAGGCTGGTTGTATGGCTGTCCTCTTAGCATTGCAAGCAATCTTTGCTTCCATTTGGGAGACTGGCATCATCCCAACTGACTGGAAAACGGGGCTTGTCGTCCCTATCTGTAAAAGGAAGGGTGATCGCCTGAATTGCGGCAACTACAGGGGGATAACACTGCTCTCGGTGCTGGGTAAGGTCCTGGCTAGGGTTGTCCTCAATAGGATCCATGATCACTTGCTCACCTACCAGCGACTGGAACAGTCTGGTTTTACGCCTAAGAAGTCTACCCTCGACCGCATCCTAGCACTGAGAGTTCACATGGAGTGCAATCACGAATATCGGCAGGGTGTCTTTGCAGCCTTTGTTGATTTTGCAAATCGTTTGACTCAGTTGATCGAGCTGCCCTGTGGGACATCCTGAGGGTTCACGGGGTCCCCTCGAGGTTGCTGGATATCATTTCCAGTCTCTACATTTGTACTGTGAGTGCTGTGCAGAGTGGAGGCAGAACCTCTGCATTTTTCCCAGCTGATTCTGGGTTTCGTCAGTGGTGTGCTCTGCTCCTACTCTGTTCAATGCTTGTAAGGCTTGGGTGTTGGACAAGGTCATGGGTTCCAACGGCTGTGGGGGATCTGTTGGTGAAGAAAGATTCACGGATCTTGACTTTGCTGACGATGCTGTGATCTTCGCGGAGTCAATAGAGGCTCTGATTGGGGTGCTCGAGAGACTGAACGAGGAGTCTGAGTGTCTGGGCTTGCGAGTGCCCTGATAAACACCAAGATCCAGGCCTTTAATGACCTCTTGGGCACAGCCATCAGCAGTGTGTCTGTTTGCGGAGAGAGTGTCAACCTTGTCGAGAGGTTTACTTACCTTGGCAGTGACATTCATGTCTCTGGTGACTCTTTGTATGAAGTCAGTAGACGGATTGGGAGAGCATGGGGGGGTCATAAAGGTCGCTGGAAAGGGGTGTGTGGCACTCCTGACATCTATGCAAAAAGACAAAGATCCAAGTCTTTAGAGTCCTAGTTCTTCCTGTCTTGCTATATGGTTGCAGACTGGACTCCTTTGGTACTGTGTCTCTCTGGAAAATCCTTGAGTACCATTGGTTTGACTTTGTGTCGAATGAGTAATTGCCCATGGGGTCCCAAATGAGGCATATTACCTGCATTGTGAGGGAGAGTCAGTTATGGCACTACAGCCATGTGGCGCGTTTTCCCGAGGGTGATCCAGCTTGTAAGATCCTCATTGTTGGGGACCCAAGTGGCTGGACCAGGCCAAGGGGTCACCCACATAACTCCTGGCTGTGGCAGATAGAGGGTCATTTCCGGAGGGTGGGAGAGGACCGTGTGTCTGCCTGGGGAGGCTGCCAACCGGAATCCCGAGTTTTTTAGTTGTGTAGTGGGTACCAGTGCATGCTCCCCAACTTGACTTGACTTGATTATGGGTTATTATTGTGTTTATTTGTCAGATAAAAATGTAAAATTTATCAATTTAAAATGAAATCTACAACACAGTAAAGTGTGCAGGTAGTGATGGGGTCTGAATACTTTTTGTATCCACTGTAGCTGGAAAGCCTGACGGTCTCTTTTATTTGATGTTAGTTCAGAGAAATCTAGAGTGAAAACCATATACACACTGGGAGAAGTCACAAACAGACTGGGAATTGAACCCCAGGTCCTTATGGAAGCAGTGCCATCAACATACTACTTTGCTGCCTTAACAGAAATTTATTTAACTGAGATGAATTAAAGTATGTAACTCCAGTAGATTTAAGATGACCACTATGAAGACCAGCACCGATATCCTGCATACATTTCTTATTTTTAATTGTTTGTCATCTGAAAAAGTCAAGGAATCATTAGTCTAAGCTAGTCTGATCCACGGTGCCATGTTAAAATCTCACTTCTAATCTAACTGTGTGACCCTGTAAGCAATTCATTTACAAATTGCTACTCCAGATATAAACATTTGAAAGCATTTAAAACCATAAGGGGACAAGTTTAAATTTGATCTGTGTAGCTACTAATTAAGACCACCAGGCGGTGAACTTAAACTCAATAACTAGTTCATACCTAAGAAAATCACTCCACTTGCAAGCTGTGTTAAAATATACAGCACTAGCTGTCCCCTGTGGCTTCGCCCACGTAGAAGTGAAACAGGACAGCGAGGAGGGCCCTGCCCGACTCCCTACTCCTGACATCATGCTTCCTCCTCCCCTCGGCCCACAGGCTCAGTCTCAGATTAGTGCAAACATATCGCTTCTACAAGCGAACTATGATTCTTAGCGCGATGGGGGCAGTCACAACCAGAATGTTTAATCAAATTATAAAAAAAAAAAATCTGCTAAATAGTTCTCTTATTTGCTAGCTAAGAAGATATAAAGATACACCCCGAGGCTGGTGCGTGAGTGAGGAGGGCCTCTCCCCCCTTCCCTCAGCCCGCTGCATCTCTCTCAGATCTGCGAAAATAAATCAGTACCGCAAGTGAACTATGATACTTCGCACAATGAGAGAAGTCGCAAAATCAACAGGAATGTTCAAGCAAATTAGAGAAAAAATCCGGTCTAAATCCACTAAGAAGTTCTCTTGTGAAAAGCAGACAGACAAACAGACAGACGCTGGATTTTATATATATAGAGTGATGTCTCAGGTGCAACTGTATTGAGTTGAGGACGTGGAAGGCACTATATAAAGAAAAAAGGATTTCTTACTTTTGAGGCTTCTTTCATTTGTTGTTACGGTTCTTTATCTGGACATGGAATTGAACTTTCTGTTTTTGACTCCAATGAGGCAGTCTGTTTCTTTCACATTTTATTTTTAACTATATTCTAAAGTTATCTTGTGGAAAGTAATATTGGTGTTTCAGGTGTATTGAGGCTTTAGGGCTAGTCTTCAATGAAACTGCATAAACACATTTGCTGATCCCATGAAAAGTCCAGCAGTTTACTGGAATCAGTCTTGAATAAATAAATAAAAAGATAAAATCCACTGCAGATTTGTGAGTTATTTTTTAGCCATCACGCTGGTGCCAGCTGGAGCCCACGTCAGTGCACACACTTCAGCAAAGGTTCAATGAGGTGGACTAATGGTCACTGAACCTAGCAGTAATTAAAGAAAGAGTGAGGGAGAGAAACAGGAGATTATTGAGCAGAGGGCGGTATGGATAGACTAGGATGTGAGCCTGGCTTCACTCTAAATGATGTGAGAAACTGCTGTGTATTGTCTGCACAAAGAAAGAAGTATCTTAGCTTGACCCATCGTTTTTAACATATTTGATCCGGATTATGATTCCATTTGCGAGTTAGTTTGCATGTCTGCACCCTTGATAACTCTTCAGCCAGACAGGTCAGCTCCAAACTGTTTTGGCCAGGCACTTTCTTATCCTCGTGTGCAGAGCAGATTAGAGATTGAGCACTTCTAGTTAGCCGCTAGTGTTGGTCAGTGAAATTCACCGATGTGCTGTTTCTCAATGAATGTGCTCTGTTCACCGGTGACCTTGTTCACCCGAATATCTTTCTGGAAATTTCTTGTACAATTGGCTTATGTGATCATTTTTTTTTTTTGTTTCCTCCAGTATCCCTTGATGCTTTGCAAGGCCAACGTGACATCACAGAGCTGTTTCAGCCATGGGCAGAACTTTCACACATGCGCACTATTACAATCATTGCTAAGCTGGATTTTAATTCCACAAATTAAAACTAGTATTTTCATTTCAGGCGTACATTAGCTGACCATAATGAATACTGCCATAGATACATAACACTAATCAATGTGCTAATGTGTATTCATAGTTAGCCATGTGCCCAGCTATAATCTCAAAACAAGCCTTACAAGATGCCTTTCCTCATCAAAAAACACAGGAGACCCCATTAAATAATAATAACTAAAAATGTATTTCTATTTAGAAGGCTTTTCTTTGTTCTTGATAGAACTGCACAGACACACAGGAAACAAAAAGACACTCCAGTTGTGTAACTTCAAATGAATAAAACAAGCAAGTCCCACACTGATGCTATGTGGCAGGGCCAACGTGTACACCAAAATTGAAACTCTGTGAGAGTAATGATCTATATTTTATTCAGTTATTGCTTATATCAGCGTGTCCATTATGTTGTATCCAAGATTGGATTAAAGTTCTCAAAGTATTTGCAACCATTACTTTAATGTTTTTCTGGTTTAAGACTGTATGTGGGACGGCCGGTATATTTACCCAGCCAGGACACCTCCTTAAAGGAAGAATGGAGGAGATGGCTTTTGAAGGACGCTTTCTCTCCCAAAGTGCTACTTAGTAGCCCCCCTGGGTTGCAATGGCACCTTTGATTCCTATAGGGCTTTATGGGAATTACCATTTATTGGCAAAGCCCTGCTGTGCTCCATTAATGCTGCCATGGGAATCTGCGGCAGCTTCAAAGCCCTACTTTAGGCTTCCGCTAAATCTGGGGGGTGATTCCCGACCTCCCTAACAAGCCACCTGGAGTGCTTCTGGGTGTGGCTAAAAAATGAGCTAGCTCCACAGACATTAGCCAGAGTCGGGAGGAAGATGGATGAAGCTTGTCAATGGAGGAGGAGGAGGAGGAAGAAGGAAGGAAGGAAAGAAAGAAAGAGAGGGGGAGAGAGAGAGAAAGAGAAAACAAGAAGTGGTGTGAGCTGTACAATATTCTTGAGTTGCGCTGTTACCGACACTAGTGGGTAACGGGTGGAAAACGTTTCCTACTAATACTTTACTTTTTACTAATACTTTTGTGGCACTCATGTCTGTCCCCGTAGTGGTTCACAACTGATTGTTCTGAACTTTCAACTAGGATTCTTATCTCACAACTGCTGTGATAAAAAATTGGTATGATACCTGATTTTTGAACTTCACACGTCTCTGGATTATGACTTTTTCTGGTCCTTAATAAAAAAAACAATTCCCCTAACCGTGTTTTAGAGAGAATAGTATAATGTATCAGAAGATGTAAAAACTTTGTCCATAGAATACTAGTGTACAGTGAAAGCTAATGCACAGTTTTGGTTGTGTATTGTCAGGATCCGATGGCCATTCTCTTAGCATGTCGTAACAAGGGTCAATAAACACATTTTGAGGTGAATAAGGGAAACGATTTAAATGAGAGGTTCAGAAGTGTAGCAAAAGTGTTGTGTACTAACAAGTCCCCTTTCACTTCTAAAAAAAAACCCCACAAAAACCTACTCTGTAGTTTATAGAAGAGCCCGAAAGAGCTTGCTTCACTTAATCAATTCTATTGAGGCTGAAAATAAGTGCCTGTCTATAATAACTAGTTCTTGGGAGCAAAGAAAAATAAGAACACCATGAACTGTAGTCAACAAACTGAACACAGGTATCTGAATATTTGCCAGATGTCCAAAGCAACAACAGAATATTAACAGATGCTTGTAACAAAGTAATTAGCAACAGCAAAATCGGCTGTTTTCCAGCTTACATTAGGATGAGCAGACCTATCTATTCAAATGCCACCAAGAATTAAATACACTGATATCTCCGTGTCATTATAGATGACAACTAATTGACCATTATATTCAATAAAAGTTCAGTGCAGTGAAAAAAATCTTGCTGCTTTGTACAGGTGTATGAACCAACAGCATAACATTATAAAACATTCGTTTAAAATACATCTATAATGTTATTATTTTATATGATGTAATTTCTGAGTCTCAGACTTAAACATATTGAGAAAATGGAGCTGGTGGATGTGCCAAGGACTATCAAAACTAAGAGCAGAACAATAAAAAAATATTTGGAGCAGGCCTTGAATGGTTTTACTTTTTAGATGGAAAGGAACTGGACTGTTTGAGCTATGAAGAATGTGGCAAAGGTTTAAGGTACAATGAACAAAGACGCTATTCTTACTGCAACACGTTTGTTTAATTCTGCTAACGAAATCAAACTGTATTTCAAAGAAAAGCAAGACACACTTCCTGCTAGCATTAAGCAAGGAAACATTGTGTTGAACTTTTATGTGGAAACGATTTTGTAGTTTGTAAAGGCTATGTGCAGCTTGATTATTGCTTATTGACACAGCTCTGATATATTGCCGATTTACTTTATTTTACAAAGATTCTCTGCTAATGGATTTTTAATGACCTTCCTCATTTATTTACTTTAGGGATTTGGATTGAGTTGATTTGAGAAGAGCTCAGTGGCTGGGAGCAGTCAGAGTATCGTTGAGAATTGGTGGGAGATACAGAGTATCTGTAAAAATGAGCAGGCATAGGATTAACAGTAACCCCATGCACAGCTCTAGTCGATAGACATTGAAGAAGACTGTGTCAGATAGTCATGAGAAATAGTGCCAACTGTGGTTGATGGCATGTGCAGAAGCAGCTGAGAAGGAGAAGAGTACATCACAACTCGGAGAGTCAAATCTGCGACTCTCTAAAGGAGAATTTCTTTAGTGTAGAGTTAAACATGGCAGCTTGTAATCCCAACGTCCAGGGTTTACACATCACCTATGCTGGCTCAAGAAGGAAAAAGAGAAAGAGAGAATGTGAGTGCCACCTCTGAGCATTTTCTTGCTATTAACACCACCAGCCTGAAACTGTCTGGAATTTGATATCATTTAAGCTACCAAGCACATGCTGTTTATGTTACTAAAGAACAGTACAAGAGAAAGCACAACTTGTGTTGTTTGCCAGAAATGTTTAAGTCTACAAATTTACTTCAGTATTATCTTACTAATGGGTTTCGAAATTGATTAATTAAAAGAGGTGGACCAATAGCTTGGCCTCCAGGAAACCCCAGTCCAGCCCCAGTGAATGTTATCTTGATATGGTGTGTAATGTTTGGCCTATGATGCAAAGGCTGCGTCATTTTTTCATGTAAAGACCAAATGGATGAAGGCATATGCAGCTAGGCCAACTTATGAAGGTACTTAAACTTGCGGCGAAAGACATTGGCATGTTAATGAAATTCAAAACGAGTCTGGAGTGGTAGAAAGACTGACTGGCATTTTTGTTACTATTTTTATTCTTCTACAGGTTAGGGCTGTGGTTATTTATTTCAGTAAAACATTTGCTAAATTATGAACTTAATGTAAACTGTTTTATTCAATTTTACGGTTCATCTAAACTGTTAAGTTCTTCTTTTTGCTTTGTTGCTATGCAAACCGATTCAAACTCAATAAAGTTCATTCTTAAGGAAGACCTAGATGTTGTCGTTCTTTTAGCTCTATGGAACCCCAAATAGGTCACATTTAACAACAGAACTGGTGTGCTTTGTTATACTTCCCTAACATAAAATGTATTGTCATAATGTCATATACATGTGACACATGCAATGTGTAACATGTGGCATCATCACTTTCATGCTATAAAAGATGGCCACTTGCAACAAACAGAATCTAAACTTTGTGATAATAAAGAGAATACTTTGTGTGAATGTGATGGAGAGTAATATCTAGCATAGAGGTTGATTTTTTATTACTGTCTTATAATATTTGATTTTAAATACAGGGAAGCTGTATTAGCCAGTCCTTTTCAGGAGACACTTACGAGGTACCTAGTCTAGTGTGAAGGACAGCCGGGTCCCATGCCCAGCAGGGACGCCCCCGCTGCTTATGTTCCGGGGGAGCCACCATGGGCAGTCCAATGCCTCCCCCGGGACGCTTGGTGGCAGCCTCCCTGGCCGACTGTGATTCCCCAATCACCCGCAGGGCTCCATGGGAGATGGAGTCCTCCACAGCTTGGTTGGGGCCCGGGGTGGCCGCTAGGGGGTGCTGTCTGATTCCAACAGCCCAGCTGGATGAGTCCTCAGCCCCGGGTGGGCTATAAAAGGGCCCAGCCAGCACCACTCGATGAGCCAGAGTTGGGAGGAAGGAGACGAAGCTTGAGGAGGAGTGGTGGTAAAGAAAGGAAGAGAACTGGTTTGTGCTTGTGTTTTGGGGACTGTGTTTGAGCTGTGTGGCATGGGGAAGATGTGTCCCACAGCTGAAGAAAAATAAAGTCTTTGTGCTTTTTATACGTGCCTCCGTGTCCTTCTGTGTCAGGTTAGGCGCCTATATAGCGCCTTTCTTACACTAGATAAGACTTTTGCATGCAGGTATTTAGCCTCAAGTTGAAAATATCATTTCTGAACAAGCAGGAACAAATTGCTTGATCACAAGTGCTGGACTGGGGAGAGTGGGGACTGAGTCTGCATGAGCTGACACCCACTAGTCTAAGAGGTGGGTCAAGGATTGGATACATGTGGCCTATAAAGACATGCTGCTCTCTCTGCCATTTCTCATCCCGAGAAGACCCAAACACCCTTTGTGTCTCTCCACTGGTCCATCTATGGAGGAGACCAAGCATCTTTCTTTCTCTATTCAAAGGCCGTACAGTAGCAAAGACCAAGCCAGACCAGAGGGCAATCATCATACTAAGACAGACAGCTACATGTTAGTAAGCATACTGGATGCCAGAGAACTCATATTATCAAGTTATATTATTTTACCACTGTGGTGGGCTGGCGCCCTGCCCAGAGTTTGCTTCCTGCAATTGCGCCCTGTGTTGGCTGGGATTGGCTCCAGCAGACCCTCGTGACCCTGTAGTTAGGATGTAGCGGGTTGGATAATGAATGGATTATTTTATCAACACTTATTTTATTTTGCCTGTTTATACCTATTTACATTTTGGTCATATACTCAGCAAAAAAAGAAATGTCCTCTGACTTTCAACTGTTTTTACTTTCAGTAAACTTAATGTGTAAATATTTGTATGAACACTAAAAGAGTCAACACCATAAGACATAAACTAAAAATGTTTCACAATGTGTCCCTGAATGAAGGGAGGCTCAAAATCAAAAGTACCAGTCAGTATCTGGTGTGGCCACCAGCTGCTTGAAGTACTGCAGTGCATCTCCTCCTCATGGACTGGACCAGATTTGTCAGTTCTTGCTGTGAGATGTTACCCCACTCGTCCACCAAGGCACCTGCAAGTTCCTGGACATTTCTGGGGGGAATGGCCCTAGCCCTCACCCTGCGATCCAACAGGTCCCAGACATGCTCAACGGGATTGAGATCCGGGCTCTTCCACTGCGAGGATGATCAGCTGTCCTTCCTGTCTCCCTGTAGCGCTGTCTTAGGCGTCTCACAGTGCGGACATGGCAATTTATTGCCCTAGCCACATCAGCAGTCCTCATGCCTCCCTGCAGCATGCCTAATGCACGTTCACGCAGATGAGCAGGGACCCTGGGCATCTTTCTTTGGGTGTTTTTCACAGTCGGTGGACAAGTCTCTTTGGTGTCCTGCGTTTTTAGAACTGTGACCTTAAATGCCTACTTTCTGTAAGCTGTTAAGGTCTTAACGACCATTCCAGAGGTGCATGTTAATTAATTGATTATAGTTAATTGAACATGCATGGAAAACATTGTTTAAACCCTTTACAATGAAGATCTGTAAAGTTATTTGGATTTTTAAAACATTATTGTTGAAATACACAGTCCTGAAAAAGGGACGTTTCTTTTTTTGCTGAGTATATTTACAATCCTTACAATAATTTATACATGAATGGTATAAGAATGTGTAACTTTCTCTCCTGCCTGTTTTAGTGTTCTATCTTGTTGTCTAAGGCCATAGATATAAAATGTAGTGTAACATATGAAGGCTATAGCAGGGATTTGGTGCGTTCAGGTTCAGGTCTACATAATACAGAGAATATATTGGACAGAGTATGGTCACCATCAGACCCTACCAGGACAAAACACTGAGAGATCTTTGATTAAACAATAAATACATTTAGATTGATATTCCTTTTGCATTTCAGCTTCAAATTTAGTATAGTCTTGTGTATTTTCAAATATATTGTATTGTCATATGCTGACTACTCTTCTTAAAAGCCACTAACGAAAAAACAAAATGTCTGCCACTCTCAATAAAATCAGTCTGAGAGGACTTGTATGGATAGTTCTCATCAGTCACAGATTGGAAGCATGCGCTGATAGCACGTTGCCCCACCTGCCACACCTGAATTGGGACCTGAGTGCAGCGAGGGGCACCTTAGTACCACACTGGAACAGTGTGAGGTTTTTTACAGTGGCTGGAGTGCCAATTCTACAACCAACCCCCTAGTTTTTCCTGTAAGTTGGAGGTCCTGCTTGCACAACATGCTGATCTTTGAATAAATAACTAGTCCACTACAATGGTATGGAAACAGCTGTGTGATTCTGGAAGCCCCCCCTAATTGGCAGGACTCAGCATCCCATGTGTGACTCTCCATTGAATATCTGTCCGACTACAACTTTGTAAAATGGGTTTTGTAACAACCTGCCTTGGCCATAGTGGCCCAGGGATGATATACATGTGGCTGCTACTGAATAAAATTTGTCATGTCCAGGGGTGTCTACATGCTGCTCCCAATTCTTAGCAATTTTAGAAGAATGAAATAATAGTAAACCAGTCTCGATAATTTAATGTATTATTAAAACATTTATTTGCAAACTTGACTTGGTTGTCATATTAATTTTTCCAATTTACATGATATGTTAGTGCAATTTCGTATTTAGAAAAATGTTTCATTTTGGAGTTTGGTTGATTTTCTTTGTGCCTGATGCTGCTAGCCTGTTTCAGGATGATTAGGCAGGCCCTTTGACCCCACAGTACTTTGGCATACTTTGCACATGTCCATATGTGAAGTCTGAACTTTTAAGCTCCGCCTTGGGTCTTGAAGCCCACTCGAGCAACCATTGTTTGAATTTTCAGTAACACAATTTAAATGCTGCATGAACTTGTAACCTTCCTGTACTGGAATAGTTGTATTCAACTTTATTATGAATCACATCAATTAAGTACAACATGATTTAGCATTTTGCCCAGTGAAGACATTTGGGACCACATAAGCTTGAGGACCATTTCTAAAACAAAAATATGTAATAAAAAAATACATTCTAACAATATTTGCTTATGACACATTTTTTACTCAGCCCTTCTACTAAGAGCACCCTGGCCAATTGTTAGAAAAATGCTAATATATATCTTTATATTTCCGGAGGTGGCCTGAGAAGTATCAACTGCTAATGTGACTAGGTTTAGGTCCAAATTGAGCAAAGAATTTCCTTTTGTTTGTCTGCATCAAGAAACAATGCAAATATACTTTCTCAATTAAAGATCTGATAAAAGTGTAGTGAACTGCCATAAGAAGCAAATGGATGTGCTTAATAAAGTGGTGTCAACTATGAAAGAAGATGAACGTCAATATCAGCGCAGGTCTAAGCCATGCAAGGCCTTTAAATAGGCCTGCACAGGAGAACCACTTAGCAGAAAAATTAGGAGGCCCGGCCCCCTTTGGGCTCAACCTACAAAACACTACAACTATCCCAAATGACATCAACATTAAAGGAAAGCAAAAAGAACAATTACAATATGAATAATATACAAAAATAATATTAAACAAAAGACAATACAGTACAAAAGCAAAGATATCAAAACCGTATTTTGTAACAAAAAGTCAAAAATAATTCATTAAAAATCAGGAGTTGTCTCCCCTAAACTTTCTTGTATACTCAGATATTGGGATGCATATTTGAGGAGTAAACTGCAAGACGATGATTATATTTTTATATTATGTGCATTAAAGAACCATCAAGAACAAATCAAATCAAATAATATAATAAGAATTATTATAAAAGTAAATTTGAATAAATCAGACTCTGCAGCTGTATGAATAAAAAAGTACCACTTCCGGTTAGCAGAAATAGCTCAAAAGTTGATAGAAATCTATGTTTTGTACCTAATACTTGTATGCAAAACTTGGTAAAAAAAAGCATACTGAAGTTATCTTGTTTACACACACACAGAGACAGACACACAGACTTAATTTCAAAAATGGTATTTTCGGACCCAAAGAGGTCTAAAACGTAATCAAAATCTAGAAATCAAATTTTAGGACGATTACAATACTTTCCCTACGCGAAAGTAAATTGGACTCAGGAAGGTGTAACACACTGAGATTCATCAAAATCTCAAGGTTGAATTTTTGGATGATTACAATACTTTTCCTATACTTTGTATACGAAAAAGTTAAAATAATAAAATAAAAAAATTAGAAAGAACAGAAACTAAAGCTATAGAGGAAGAACTTGTAAAGTCGTTACATTGCCCAAGTGTGGCTCTCTCAGACGTGGCTAAACAATTAAAGTGTCAAATGTTTTTAATATTGTCTGCTGTTGTTCAAGCTAAACCTCAACAGAAGACCACTGAATCAAACATTTTCTAAACTATTTTTTTCATGAAAAAAAATTAAATCGAAAATATTTATAGTCTACCACTACAAACATTGCAGGGAGAGTAACAGATAGAAGAATGGTCATTTTTAACTAAACCAAAAGGCAGAAGAGATTCATGATGAATTTTCAAATGCTATAGCTAAGAAATTTTAACAGCATGAGTGACAGAATCCCAGCATATTTGTTTGAAAATAGTGGGCTTTACCTGTGTTATGACTGAAATGGAAATCATAACATTTTGTTTATTTATTACTATTATCTAAGATGTATCTATATATATAATTCACTAAGGGCACACAAGACACTGGGCGCAAGCAAGACAGAGCCCCGCCCAGCAACTCTAAGACCATGGGATATGCTCGACAGAGCCCTGCCCGCCACATCTAACCCTCCTACCGCGTCATGGGATATGCACGACAGAGCCACGCACACCAACTGTAACCGTCCTCCCGAGTCCAGCGTCACTCTCGAGGCACGCAAAAACTTACCAAACACAGCCTCAGTCGCTTTCGTCTGTGCAAAAGTCCACATGCACCTCTGAGCCACGTTGACTTTTCACCGCATGCAAGACAGAGAGCCACGATCGCCAGCTCACAGAGCCCCACCCACCAACTCTAACTAAGTGCAACCAAGACAGAGAGCGCACGCAAGACAGAGAGCCACGCCCGCCAAAGCCCACCCGCTAACTCTAACTAAGGACAAGCAAGACAGAGAGCGCACGCAAGACAGCGAGCCATGCCTGCCAACTCACAGAGCACCGCCCACCAACTCTAAGACCATGGGATACGCACGCATTTAGTGTATAAATGGTGTCAGGGATGCCAGGGGCAACGACCCGGCCGGGACGCCATGCAGGACCGGAAGAGGGTCAAAGCCCACCCTGGATCACGTGGGGGCCGCCTTCCTGGTTGCTCTGGGGGCCATGGGTTGAGGGCATGGAAGCCCTACCCTGTAGGGGCCCGGGGTCACCGCCAGGAAGAGCCCCAATGCCTTGGGGACCTGTTGCCCCAGCACTTCCTGGTGTGGGGGAAGACTTTGGACGACACCCGGAGAGCTGCCGTGAGAACAGCCGACACTTCTGCCACGCTGGGGCGTGGCCAACGAGGGAGTGTCGGAAGCACCTGGAGCTCATCCGGGTCATGTATAAAAGGGGCCGTCTCCCTTCATTCGAGGCTAGAGTCGGGTGGAAGGAGGACGAGGCAAGAGAGGAGAGTGGAGGCGACCTGAAGAAAGGCATTTGAGTGGCCAGGACTTTGTTGGAGTTTGTGCACTTGTGGACAGTGGGTCTTAGTGACCATATATAGTGTAAATATTGTAAATAAAATACGTGTGATGGTGAAGAACAACATATCCGCCTGTCTGTGTCCGGGTCGGCTCCACATCTGGCATAGCCGGCAGGATGCTCCGCCTGCTTCAAGGCGGGGACCTGATCAAAACAATTTTGTTGTGGACAGCCCGGCGCAGCAGGGGATCCCACCCATGTACCGCGGGGGCTGCGTGCACACAGCCCCGCGGGGTAAAGGAACCCCACGGACTGCCAGGGGTCCACATGAAGGCCATATTTCCCTGATGCGGGCGGGCGGCGTGCCTACCAGGAGTGCACCGGGCTTCGGCTAGTTTATAATTTTTTATATAAAAATTATTTTATTTGATTTTTTATTTTGGCTTGTTTTTGTTTATTGTTTTGCTATTCGAATATTGATTGATGATGACTGTCATAATGCACATTATTCTTTATAGTTTTTTTTGTTTGGAACCCATTTGGGAGTAATCTGAATTCATTTTTATTATTTTTTTTATTTCTTACTTATGCAATGCAAATTACAGGCCACATGACCATGATTGTCATGCTTTTTGATGTAACCGGAAATACCAGTATAAATATGGCAAAAGCATCATTCAAGATTATCCTTCAGTTGGTTAAAATATAAACAACAATTTAGTGCTAGTTTGTTAAGTAGGCCAAGTGCAAAGTTTGTTTCGGCTTTGATCTTTTATTTGCCTTGGACTTTGGTTTTTGCCCCAAGTTGCTCAATGTATGTCTAACCTCCTGGTTTTCACCTTGGTTGGCACTGACTATGAATCCGGTTCATGATTTTCATGGTCCTTTTACCACTCACAATAAATCCAGAGACTCTGTCTCATCACAATGACGTGTTCATTCCATAATTTAGGATTTTGCTGTGAAATTGCACATCTCTACTAGGTTAGGCTCATGTACTGTGTGTATAGTATGTGGCATCATACGGGGTGTTGTCACATGATTTTGGCAGTCATCTTAAGTAAGACTAAACTATTTTCAATTGTGCGAACTTTGTTTACAAAGAGAAGGCTGTGGTATATGGCCGGCCATTTATCCCGGCCAATACTCCCAGGCCGCCAGATGGAGCCCTCCCTGCAGCATGGAGGTGCCCCGAATGCCAGCAGGGAATCATGGACAATGGAGTGTTTATTCACAGCCCTGCTGGATACCATGGGGACTGCCAGAGGATGCTGCAGGGAGGATCAAGGACTATTTTCCCTACAGCCTGGAAGTACGTCCCAGTCACGTGGACAGAAGAAATGATGCACTTCCGGGTTGAAGAAAAAGAGTTTTTATCTGACCTGGAAGTGTTGCCAGTCACATGGACAAAGAGAGAGAAACACTTCTGGGTCAAAGACTATAAAAGACTGTGAGAGAGGGAACAATGCGTCTGGGAGAGGAGGATTGATTATTGTTATTGTGTATTATTATTATTATTATTTATGAGTATTGTGGAGTGGAGGGTGCTTTGTGCACATTATTATTGTAAAAAATTTAATAATTGGACTTTTATCTGGTGTCTGCCGTCTGGTCTGAGGGTTCAAGGGGACAACAGTGCCCCCCTAATTTTTAAATTTTTTGACCTTTGTTTTTTGCTCAGTTTTGTTATTAGGGGTTATTTAATTCCACTTGACTTGAGCATGTACAGTTTTCATCCTCTTTCTCTGTACGTTTAGCATTTGTTTACTCAGAGGTTGATGCTCTTGATGCTTCCTGAGCAGCTCTACTTTTCTCCACCCTAGTGGCCCGCTTCTTCACTTCTTTTGTCGACATCTTTTTGTGTTAAAACGGATTAAGTCAGGATTTGTGTTGCAATTACTTGAAGGTGGAATGAGAACAGCGCCTGTATGCATGCGCCACATGGCCTCCCTGCTGGCTGCTGCCGAGAGTTGATTCTACAATAAAATAAAATAAAAATAAAAAGAGTATATGTGTATCAAATTTCAGGTCAATAGGTCAAACGATTTGCGAGCTACAGGTGATTTAGAATCCTGGACACAGTCCTGGACAGACAAATGGACAGCCACTGTAGCATATTATATAAGAAGATATGGTGTCAGAATGCCTGCCCTCATTAGGATCACATTCAATTTCAAATTCAAATTTATTTTTAGGTCCAGTGAATGCATAATACTGACAGCAAGTGGTGTATAACTGAAACTATTTAAATACAACCAACATACCACTGCCATGAGTTTGCAGAGAAAAAGGAAGACAAACAAAATTAGTGGAGTTGACCAGGAGAAGAAACATCAAAAATATCAGAAAAATATTCAATACTAAGAATCAGTCCTATCAAATCTAAGTATTAAACCAGAAATCAAAGTCAAAGCAGGACAATGGGGCAGAAGCACTAAATAAGAACAGAAAAAGCAACAGGCGAAGATCTTTTTTTAATTACCCTCAAACTCATCCATCATCCGCAATGCCTTTCTATCGATGTCTCTGCTTTCATGAGTTGAGATTTTGCTTTTTTTTCAGTCCGATCGGATTCTAGAATTGTAATAATATCTTGCTGGCTTGTAACCATAAACACGGTCATGTCTGACTTTTCCTTTTAGTTCAAGGTGGACAGTTTGGTATGTTTAAATTATGAAGGAAAAACGACAAAGCAGGAGTTAAACAGCAACCCTTTGATTCTCCTTTGTGTTATGCTGCTATTGCTCAAAACTCAGCAGCATACAGCATTGCCCATGTAGGTAGTGATAAGCTTTGGTCATTTTGTTTGCTAGTCTGTCTTCAGTCTGTTGGGATGTTTCACTTGCTCTGAGCCATTAGATGGCACTAGTGTGCAAACTGGTGGCACCCAGGAAAAAAAAAACAAAACACCGGGACCTTCAGGGTCAAAAATGTAGGTTCCAGGGTAGTCTATATTGTCGATATGATTCTAGATAGCAACTATACCAAGTTTGGTCCACATCGGTCAAAGGATGTAGAATTGCATAAGGAATATACAAACAGACAGACCCACAGACATTCTATTTTATATACAGTATGTATCGATTGTATGCACAGGATTTTCCTCCTTTAAATATTATATAGCTGCTTCAGTTGGCAAACAGATCACCAGTACAAGTGGAGTCGTGATCTGAGCAGACCTCTACTGTCACATGAGCAACCAGACAAAACATTGTCAGGGATGCCAGGGGCGACGACCCGGCCGGGACGCCCTGAAGGACCGGAAGGGGGTCTGTGCCCGACCTGGATCATGTGGGGGCCGCCACTCTGGTTGCTTTGGGGGCCAAGGGTAGAGGGCTTGGAAGCCCAACCCTGTAGGGGCCTGTGGTCACCGCCAGGGGGTGCCCCAATGCCTTGGGAACCCTGGACCTCAGCACTTCCGCCACAGCAGGAAGTGCTGGGGGAAAGTGAAGCAGGGACACCCAGAGTGCTTCCGGGAGAACAGCCGGCACTTCCGCCACACTGGGTCGCCTGGAGCACATCCGGATGCGGATAAAAGGGGCCGCCTCCCTTCATTCGAGGCTGGAGTCGGGTGGAAGCAGGACAAGGCAGAAGGAGCGAGAGTGGAGGCGGACCGAAGAAAGGCAAGGTGTTGTTTGGCTAGGACTTTGGGGGGTTTGTGTGTGTACTGATTCTTGTAAATAGTTTGTAAAATAAACGTGTGGTGGTGACATTCAACATGTCCGCCTGTCTGTGTCCGGGCCATGTCCACAACATTTAACAAACAAAAATGTTTCTTCTATGAAGTAAATAAAAAATGAAATGCTCCAGCTTCCAAAGTAATTAACCAAGTGTTTCTCAACCTTTAAGTATTTGCGACTCGAGTTTTCATAACAGTTTTAATCGCGACCCCCCTAACATTTTTTTGAAATGTAGATGCATATTTTATTATACCTACTTAACTTTTATCAACATTTATCTAACTCTATATTTATTGTTCTAGTATCAGAATGTAGTTTAAGTTAATTTGTTTTGGTTTCAACAGATGTTTTTTTCATATTTTTGATTTTTGTTTTCTTTTTTCACATCTTCGCGCCCCCCTTTTTGTTACTTTGCGCCCTCCTAGGGTGGCCAACCCCACAGGTTGAGAACCACTGAATTAACCCAATCCCCAAACACACCCAAATGGCACACCATAGAAACATTTTCAGACTTGTTTCAAAAATGTGCTCGTTTTGTCACAATTACAAGAAGTAAAAAAAGTTGAAAAAGATATTTTCTAATCAGTTCAATTATCATTAAGTGTAATTTCTGCATGTATTCAAAGTTTTCAATGTGTTAATTCATGTGTGATTTACTTCATACTGTAACTTTATAGTATGAACCATATATGATATTCCACTTGGAATGTGATTTATCAAGGTAGCAGTATTGTATTGTGGTAACTCCATAAAATGAAGTTTTTTTAAAGGGCTGAACCCCCAATTTGAATGTCAAACTCAGCCTGTGTTTTTGATGCACCCGTCCTTTTGACAACATGAATCCTTTAAACATGTAACACTTGTCATGTGTGGTTGGTGTCATTGTCACCTTTTCATTATTACACTAAAACATTTGGAATAGGTATTAGGAACCTGTGCATTACCTGGAAAGAAGCACCTGACTCGGAGGGCCAATAAAATCTTAGAGGGGAGGAGCTGACCACACCTAAAAGGGTGAAGGTTCAGTGGCAAGAGAGAGTAGAGAGGAGAGGCAAGGAGCAGCAGCAGAGGAAAATTGTGGATATTATAAGGAAAACTCTGCTGCTTACAGGAGGAGTCAGACCAACCCGAGTTCACTCCTGAGAGGCAAGACGATATAAAGAATCATTTTACCATTTTATGGAGAACATTGGAGAGAAGCCTGTGTGAGGAGGTCTCCTAGTATTGAGGTATGGCTCGGTGCAACCCTCACAAAAAAGGAACAGTTCTTCTATGGATGGACATTCAAAGGAGCATTTTCTCACTCAGTTAATCCTTTAAGATAATTGTTGTTTGTGTATTCATGTTTTTTCAGTGGAGCGTCTTGTATTGTGGCCTGTCAGCAAGTAGGGTGTGCTAAAGTGTGGAATTTGTGTATATAGCTGATTCATTTGTTCACAATAATAATTTTATTTTAGTCATCTTCTGTTGGTGTGCTCAATTGTGTGATTAGTAGGGATGTAGTGTTGATCACTCAGCTCTGGCTCATTTATTTATTTATTTTTCTTTTTGTTGCCACTCTAGGGATTGGTAGTGCATATTATAATCATGCCATTCCAAGGTGGGAAACGGGTCCTAAGGAGCAGTACAAATGTTGCTTAGTTTGTCCTCAGAAGCAAGATTGTCTTATTTCCCTGATTTAGCTATGTTACAGTGCACGTCCATTCAATAATGACAATGTTAGATGAATCGTTGATTTTTTTTTCAACATTGTCACTACAGGTCCTCCATTTATTGGTAAAGTCCTAGTGATGATTAGGATTCTATTGTTCCTGTATGAAAACAGATACTCGCTGAGCTCTTAACCTGCAAATGGTGCTCTCACTGAGACCAGACATGAAACTTTGAATCATTCTTCACTTTTTCTTAACCATATTTAAAGAGTAATTATATTTTAAAATGCAAACATTGTTTTCAGTGACCCTGTGCTGAAATAAAAATATGCCCGCACTCATTCAAAGAACATCCCCAGCTGTGCAAAGAATTGTAATGCCAAAAACAATCCTCTTCATACACGCATACACATGTTAATATTTACCAGGAACAAACTGTCCAATTCCAAAAACAGAAGAAATTAATTATGCAATGGCATACCTCAAACATACCGCCTCAAAATTAGTGCTCACAATAATTAAATTCATACCATCATCTTCTGAGCCACAAAATACAAACGATACACAGTTTAAGAATTCTGATTACAATCCTTCAATTCCACTCTTAATTTACTAAACCAATGGATTGCAAAACAAAACAAGCAAAAAAAGGACTCTGTCAGGCAGGCTGGCATGTTGAATGGGTCACGTCTGTAGCCTCATTGTCTGTTCCCAATCTGGCTCTTCCTAATGAAACCACAGTCGGAATAAATTAGTGTTGCCCGAAAGGCATTGCATATCCAATAAACTCAATAACCTACTCAAATCCCAAAGTGTACACATTTAATTCCATACCATATAGCCTACAGGGTGTACTTACAGGAAAACAAGTCAATTAACTTTATTTGGAAATTATAGGGTGAAACATTACTGGACTGTAGTAGTTTACATCTATTCCCACCATTCCCATCTTCAGCTTATGTGTCTACATACTGTATGTCCTGCCCAAAATGAACAAAGGTCTGATCAAATTACAAAAAAATAAAAATAAAAAAAATAAATCACTGGGGTCTGGATATGCATTAATAAAGTTCTTCTAGTGACGCGACTTCATTGATAGCATCATCTTGTCTGAAACCTGAACTTGACCATCAATCAATTTCCATTTAGTTTCAACGCTTTATTTAAGCTTGAAATATATGAAGGAAAACCTTTATTTGCAATGCAACTGAGTAAAACAATATTTTTAAAAAAATGATAAACAGATATAAAAATAAAAAAATAATAATAAAGTAAATAAAGACAATTCAAAAACATTAACTGTCCTATCTCTCTTCCTGTTCACCGGCTACACAACAGACTTTCAGCACAATGGCAGTGCTTGCCACCTACAGATATTTTCTGCTGCATTATTACTGGAGACGAGCTGGAGTACAGGAAATTCACTTTGTCTTGTGGTGGAGGGACAACAACCTGCAACTCAACATCAGCAAGACAAAAAAGAGCTGGTGGAGGATTTCTGATGTGCCACCAAGAAGCCTCTGAGACCAGTCACCATTTGGGGGAGGATACCAAGTGGCGCAGAGCTACAAATACCTGAGGAATGCACATAAACAACAAACTGGACTGGTCTGACAACACTGTGGTGCTGTACATGGTGGGCCAAAGCAGACTGGACTTCCTGTGGAGATTCAGGTCTTTTGATGTGTGCAGCAAACTGCTGGAAATGTTCTACCAATCCATAGTAGACAGTACTGTATATTGTTCTACGCTGCAGTCTTCTTATCAGGAAAGCCTACTCCATCACAGGGCAAGCCCTGGACACACTGGAAAGAAGGTGGTGGAAAAATTGGATCCTGTCATGAAAAATCCTCTCCAACCCCTCCAGGGGTCACTCTATTGGAGCACTTTTAGCCATAGGCTCATTCCACTATGGTGTTTCTGCCCACTGCAATTCAGTGCTTCCACCCAAAGTACTTATTAAATTTATTATTTATCGATCGATCGATTGATTGATTGATTGATTGGCAGTATTATCTGTCCTGTGAGTCTGTTTGCTTGTTTTTTTTGTTTGTGTCACTGTATGTATCTGAATTTCCCCATAGGATTAATAAAGGTTTATCTAATCTAGTCCAATCTAATTAAACCAATCAGCTAAGGCAATTACAGTTAATTGAAATTATGAATTTAAATTGTCCATTTCATGCATTAGAGCTGAGCTTTAAAGCCTCTTATACCTTATTCCAAGTTATTAGTGCACAGTAACTCAAGGGAACCTTTACAGAACCCATAGAGTAATGTAGTCCATTCATCTTCCATACCTGCTTATCTGGAAAAGGAGCCCATCCCAGAGTAATCCCTGGACAGAATGCCAGTCCATCACAAGGTGAACACACACATAAACATTGGGAGCCAATTTCGGCACCGCCAATCGAGCTAACCTGCATGTTTTTGGACTATAGAAGGAAACTGACATACACACTCCATACAAGGCGCACCTGGGATTCAAATCCAAGCCTCCTTGTTATCAGGTAACAGCACTACCATGGTGTCACAATGCCACCCACAAATACAATCATTGGAACAAACTTGATAAGGTCCATTGGTCAACATAGACGTGAGAGGTGAAAGAAGGTGAAAGTTGACCCATGATGGCCTTATAAATAAACAAAAGCCAATGGATGTCTATTCATTCAAAAGCATTTTGATCAAAATCATCATTATGTAACCATTATAAAAACAAGAAATGATCGATTGTATCAAATGCTTTTAACAAACCAATAAAAACATAAATATATATTGTGTAACATTCAGGTGTGTTTAAGGACCCTGCAGGCACTGTAGCTCTCAATGGGCTGAGTTCAGTACGTTGGCTGTGGAACCTTTTCATTTCATTTCAAGTTTTCAGGGACCAAGACTATGTCACCAGGATTGGACAAACAACAGAAAACAGGCCTGAATGGGACTTTAGTCCATCACAGAGACTACTCTTATTCAGACACACACACCCTACAACCCTAGTAATTTATACTGACAGAGGAATAGACAGTTATGAAATGGTTGGTTTAGTGTAAAGAGAATACTGAGTAAATGTTTATTTGCTCTGTGTACAACAATTTAAACGCCACAGGGCACTTCATTGATATCTCGATAACCCTTTGCTTTGTTTGCATTTTAAACCTTTATTGTTAGGAAGATCTTTTTACTTACCTGTTATGACCTAAAGTGTCAGGAGGAGTGAGATGGTGAAGCACTGGCTCTCTTTTGCTTGCTCTCAAGCAGTTGAGAAGACTTTATAGAGCAGAGACAATTTATTGATGTAAAGGCTACCACACATGCCAACAGGACTTGCCAATAAAGGATTGCCGGCTCATACGTGCAAGCAGCCTGTGACAGCCAGTCACTTCCTACCAGCGCACGTAGTCTGCTGGTGTTTCATTAACCTGTACTGGTGATCTGTTTGCCATCAGTTGTGGCCATCAGAAATAAAAAAGAAGAAAACATACAAAAATATACAGCTTGGTGTAACCACTGCTAAGGTAAAATTGAAACAGTGAACTTTAATTTGTAGTTGAAGTCACCCAAAATGTTTCACTGTTTTAAGTAGTTAGGCGCAGTGGTAGCTCTGAGTCTAAGGATCTGTGCTACTATCTGGATGGTAGCTGGTTCGCATCCTTTTATTGCCAGAAGGGACTCTACTCAATTGGACCCTTGAGTAAGTCCCTTAACCTGCAATTGCTCTGACCTCAAGGGGTATGTCAGTTTATTTATATAGCACATTTAAAACAACATAGGAATGCTGTGGCCAAAGTGCTTTACAATAATAGAATAAAAAAAAACAAACAAACAACATAAATAACATAAATAGAAATAAAATATATGAACATAAATAAAATACATAATAAATAGAAGTAATGTTACATAATCACAATGAGGAAACCATCAGTATTACTGAAGGTCACTCAATGCAAGTGAATAGAAATGAGTCTTTAATCCCGTTTTGAACAGTTCAATTGTAGACGACTCCTTTATGTGATGAGGGAAAGAATTCCACAGGCGAGGAGCAGCAGCTGACAAAAGCCCTGTCCCCCTTGGTTTTACATTTGGTACGAGAGACAAGAAGAGACAACTGACCAGAAGATCTAAGCACTCTCGATGGCTGGTGTAAAACACACAATTCAGATAAATAGGCAGGAGCAAGTCCATGTAAAGATTTAAAATCAAGCAACAAGATTTGAAAATCAATTCAAAAATTACAGGCAGCCAGTGTAAAGAAGCTAATATTGGAAAAACAGGGTCATACTTTCTTGCCCCAACTAGAAAATGAGTGGCAGCATTCTGGACCAACTGTAACCTGCATATCAGGGATTTGCTAATCCCAGAATACAGCGAGTTGCAGTAATCAAGGCGAGAAAAAAATATGAGATAACTACATCTTGTTGTACTTGTACAATGACAGTAAAGTTGAATCATCATCATCAAGTTAGATGACTTCTCAAATTCACCAGTGTTTTTCAATGGAAAATTTGGAAATTTTAAAACTGTCTACAGAACGATCTGTTCAAGATATCTCAATGAAAATCGAACTGTCTCACGAAATTTCCTTGAAGAATAAGTGTGCTACATTTCAACAAAACTGAACCAATTTTGAGCAGTTAGACTCCATCTCTACAATATATAAAATCATTTTACAATCCCTTCCTTTCAAAGATCCAAGAGGACACTGGGAAAAAGACCTCTCAATTAATATATCAGAAAAGGAGTGGAAAGTAGCAATGCAGAGAATTCACTCGAGCTCCATATGCGCAAAGCATACAATTATACAACTCAAAATTATCTATCGAGCACATCTGTCTCGACTAAAACTCTCCAAAATGTTTCCAGGGCATGATCCAACCTGCGAACGCTGCTACCAAGCCCCAGCCTCACTAGGTCACATGTTCTGGGCCTGCACCAAATTAACATTATTCAGGACAAAAATTTTTAATGACCTTTCAGACAGCCTTGGACTCACAATCCCTCCTAACCCATTAACAGCTGTGTTTGGGGTTCTTCCAGAGGGTCTTAAAGTGGAGAAAGACAAACAAATTGTGATTGCATTCACTACACTTTTGGCACGCAGACTCATTCTGATAAACTGGAAGAACCCAAACTGTCCTCTTTTAAGTCAGTGGGAAACTGATGTGTTATACTATTTAAAATTGGAAAAAATCAAATACTCAGTTAGAGGATCTGTACAGACTTTTTTCAAAACATGGTAGGATCTAATCAGTAATATTTTAAAATAAGTTTATAAAGCACAGAGAATTTATTAATTTAGGTATTTTTACAAGCCTTAAATTTTACACCGTTTGGCTTGCTCTCTCTCTCAGGGGTGGGGATCGATCTGTTCTTAACATAATTCTTTTTTTTTGTAAAAACTTGATTGCTATGTATTGATTGTAATAAAATTAATAAATAAAAAAAAAAAAAAACTGAACCAGGGTCATGGGTTAGCTGGGTTGTATCATGCAGACAGACAGATAGGCAGACAGACATGGCTATTACAGTAGGTGCTTTGTGCATTATATGCAAACACAACTAAAAAGAGTTCACTGAAAGAAATGATTTATGATAATCATTCATTAGAGGCGATACTACTTGCGTTCAGTTTTGGGTATTGTATTTATCACATTTTTTGACACCCATTGCATGTTCAACCTATCTGAAAGAGGTGGGGGATCTCTCACTCTCCATTTTTTCCCTACAAGATTTTTTGGAAGTTTCTTCTTGTCTTCTTAGTGAGTCAAGGCTACTGTCAAAAAACACGGTCTATGAAAGCCCATTGAGGCATTCCTTGTGTGATTTTGGGCTATACAAGAAATAGATTGATTTCAGGGACTCTGGTGGCCCTTGGCAAAAAACTCAATCTTCAACACATGCTACCCCAAGTCTCAAAATTTTTACATTTATTAACATCAATTTAGCACAAAATCAACAGGGAGAATTGAATATATGCATTTTTGGAAAGCAGATTACATAAAGCACATAAATACATTTGTTAAGAAAACAGTAAAACAGTAATAGTAGAAAAAAGGATATTTATAAATGGATTATAAAAAAATCCAAATAAATGCATCCATCCATCCATCCATTATTCAACCCGCTATATCCTAACTACAGGGTCACGGGGGTCTTCTTGAGCCAATCCCAGCCAACACAGGGCACAAGGCAGGAAACAAACCCTAGGTAGGGCGCACACACACACACACACACACCAAGCACACACTAGGGACAATTTAGAATCGCCAATGCACCTAACCTGCATGTCTTTGGACTGTGGGAGAAAACCGGAGCACCCGGAGGAAACCCGCACAGACATGGGGTGAACATGCAAACACCACGCAGGGAGGACTCGGGAAGTGAACCCAGGTATCCTAACTGCGAGGAAGCAGCACTACCCACTGCGCCACCCAAATAAATTTATATTCATAAAAAATACAACTTGCACATCATAATATTTAAAAAAATAAATAAAAATGTGCATGTAATAGAAATAAGGCATGCAAAAAAAAGCTCATAAAGGTAATATGGTAAAATCCACAATCGCTGTTTGCAGACTTTGGCCACAGCAAATACAGCCACAAGTTCAAAGGCCTTTGGACACTGGGCTGTTTTGAAGATAGTGTGTGGGCTGAAAGACCCTCCTGACATGTGGTACATCTCAAGTAAGAGTTAATCAGATTTAAAGATTTAAAATGTCTGTCACCAGAGACAACAGTGGTAGTAAGAATGACTAAATTCTGACTTCTTAGACTCCCGTCTCACTGTTACCCACTCACCCTGTAGCTGAACTGGTGCTGCTGAATTTGGCCTCTGGAGAGTCTGACTGAAGCCAAATCAGAAATGGCCGAATTGTCTAAACAAACTGAGTCAATCCAATATGTTTGTTCCAGGCAAGTAAATCCTCTTCATGATTTATGAAAACAGCCCAGACATTCGTCACAAACTCTATCGCAGATGAGATTGAAGTTCCTTTTAGAGAAGGTTTCCAATTATAGTGTCTCTATGCTGCACTTTAAATGGGGTTCCTGCAGATTTGTTGTTGCAATAAGTATCTATGCAAATGGACACCAATGTAGGGTGGGGTGGGGGGCCCTTCCCAGTTTGGCACCCCAAGCAATTGTCCACCTTATCTGTCCAGTAACTGCACTTCTGTGAAAGACTGTAGAATTTTCACTAGATATACCGTATATACTCACATATAAGTCGGGTCTTGAAACCTGAAAAAATCGATCATAAAATCAGACCCCGACCTATATGCCCTTTTGAAAATACGACACTTAAACTATTTATTTTTACATCTTCTTGCCTCCACCTTAATTTAAAACCAGCTTCATATTTTCTTCTGATCGAACGTGCCATTTTAGATAAGGGATGCCCTTACGATAAAGGTGTATGAGGGTGTGAGATACAAAAAATACAAATCAGTACAAACGTTGCTTCGGAGTAGTTTGGGTATTACCGTGTGGTCACGTAGGCACAATAGAGAGAGAGAGAGGTTAGGAGCACGCGCTGATACAGTACATTGCTGCACCCACATAGAAAATAAAGGCAGTGTGCTCAGTGGTTATTCTCTCAGTGGCCGTTAGCATATCATAATCTCTTGGACCAATAGTGTGAGTTTTTCGCATTCGACTTATATGACTGACATTATAAAATACCTGAAATTATATAATAAAATCATGTCCCGACTTATCCGTGGGAGAACTTATCTGTGAGTATATATGGTAACAATTTTGCCACTTTCCAGTGCCACTAGTGATTTAAAATTATCAAAGTGTGTGCACGAGTGCATTCTACCATGGACTGGTGCCCTGTGCAGGTCTTGTTCCTGCCTTTTGCCCAAAGCTGCTGGATAGTCTCTAGCCCCCCTGAAATCTAACATTAGATTAACCATGTTTGAGAGTGTTATCTTTTGAAAAGACCCCACTGTTAAACATATCAGATACACACACAATTCCTGGTGCTTTATTTTGAGAAAATTCCATAGCTGACTTCTGGCGTCTCTCACGCTGCATTCATTTGTGATGTTCCTGTGTAAAGACTTTACTTTAAGACCCTCATTCTTTCTCTTTTCACCAAAATGATGTTATAAAACCAGGAGTCCAAAATCAAATGAGCAGCTAGGAAATGACATATTTATACAATGATCGTCCAATTAATTTTATCAAAATACATGCTAAATGCAATACATTGAAACTAAAAGTCTGTAGAGAAATGCCAGATTGAACAATGTTTCATATAAATCACAAAATAAAGGCAAGGGGATCTCAACGTCTATTAAAGGTACAGCCCACCAAATTCCACTACGAAACTTGAGTTAGACCAAACTAAGCAACTATGCCATCATCGCTGTTTCCCTCATGCCACTCCTTTCTGGGTAAAACAATCAAAAAGCTGTAAAAAAACGAAATTCCTCATTAGATTTGTAATCCAAAAGGCGGCACAGCCGTTGTCTTTGTGGCTCACGACCTCAGTGTTTTATTACTCACCCGTGTTTTCTCCTCTCCTTAGTATTACCACCATCTCCAGCCACAACTGCTTATGGGTCTGAGGTTGTGTTTATGCAGACCTCAGGGAACAGACATGAACTGCTGGCATAGACAATGTTCCTCAGTTCTACATTCAGTGTTTATTAAACATAAAAGCCTATGGGAAACATTTCTGTACAATACAGATATCGCTACAAGATTTGTGGGTATGGCTTATGCGATTTGATGTGTAGCTATTTTACAATAATCCTTCACTAAAGGCAGTCAGACGATATTGATGTTTGCAGCTTTGACTTCACTGGGTGGTGATTACTGAGTCGGCCGCGTTTAGTTCTCTAGTAGAAGATGAAACTGTGCAGAAGCAGTCAAACAGTGCACAGCATTTAACAAAATGTTTACTCAGTTCTACTGAGCAGAGGAACGACATTCATTTCCATTTCCTGTGTCTCCACATAGCCACTGCCCTATTAACTCATATATAAACTAAACTAAAATACCGATTGCTCAGATTCGCACGTCCGTCTCTGACCAAACTGGCATGTCTTGAAGTGTGAGGTGCAAGAGGCCAACTTTCTGAGGAGCCGTCTGCTTCTGCTGGTTTCCTGTTTTGAAATTTTACCTAATCCCCTCGTTTTGAGATCTCATTCATTCGCTTGCTGAGAGTTGTTACTCATCACCTTTAATGACAGATGCAGCCACGTCCCTTTGTGCCAAGTTGTCAGCAGGGATGGGCCATCTTGAGACAGTCTCTTCTTGACCATTTGCTTGTTTAGGCCTGTGCTGTAATCTGCAGAGTTGAGATGCCCAATACCTTTGCACTTTCCAGTGTTGTAGTGAGTTTGTATATTTTTATTCCTTTAGAAATTAAGAAAAAAAACTCTTGTCAAATACTAATAGAAATTGTAAATAGTATAATCTCTTTAAAAGGCAACGCTTCAGTTTATTGAAATTTTTGGACCTGGTGTTCCTCCGACTTTTGGCAATACTGGCTATACATGATTTGATAAGACCCATCTGCCACACGACCTTCTGTTCATCCTCACTGCAGGATCTTAACTCTATCAGCGTCTCATTCTTCTTTTTCCATAAATCTTATATTTTTCTTTAGTGCACATTTTGTTTTTTTTTTTTTTAACTTCTTATAGCATTGCCATTAAAGATTAGATACATATGAGTTAGTGTTACAGACGCAGTTAATTCATTCATACAAGGTATGTGGAAGCAACCCTTGAGGAAGACAGGAATAGTTCAATCAATTACTCTTTATTCAGGCATCGGTGAGTAGAAGGATTCATGTGTTGCAAGGCAGAAGAGCGAAGTTCCGCTTTTCAGTCAGCTTTTTTATATTTCCTTCCTCCCTCTTCTCCTTACTTATAAAAAAGCATAATATCGTTTACATAAGCATTTCATTTTATATTGTGCAAATCAGCCAATCGTTTCTTTTTTGTGTACATGTCAGAGGGGCCCTAAAGAAGGAAAGATCTAACAGACATGTTCCTAAAGAGGAGGTTGTCCTCAGTCAGCTTACTGCACCCTGTCTTATGACAGACGCCTGTATGAATAACCTGCCGTTATAGCAAAACAGCTTTGTCAGCTTTTAATCCTTAATAGCTTGCAAACAGTTAAACTTTCTTTCACAGGTACAATCTAAACAATTTTTTCTCTTATAAGACGTAATCCAGTAGTGCATCAGAGCAATTGCCTGGGGAGTGGGCCCGGTGGGTAATTCCACGAAGTGAGTTAGGTGTGCTTAATTCAACAAGCCGGGTCTATTCCAGGCATTTTCAGCTCCACCAAAGAGGATTATATGGCAAGGTGTGCACGGTGTTCTGCTTAAGGTAGACAGAAACATTTTTGGAAAGGACTGAAAGAAAAAAAACAAAGTCAGAGACGTGCAAAGTTCATTAACCAGAAGGCAATCCTGTCTTTCGTCAAAACAACAGAGTAAAATCAATATTGCAACCAAAGGTCAGAAAGAAAGAGGTCTTTTAAAGGTAGAAAATACAAAGAAATGATGAATAAGGAGTTCATGGGATTATATCCAATCTCAGATAAATCAGAACTCAAATGGACAACAATTAAATAACCATGTTGATGATGTCATAGCCATGCTGTCATAGTGAATTATGGGAAACATTACCTAGGTTATGAACAATGCAAAACCCACAAAATAGGGGTGCCAAGGTCCAAACAAAATGGTGTTACAAGATGTCTGACTTTATATTGTCAGCCAGAAGTAAGACTCAGCAGTGGTACATTAAGTGAATTGCTATTTCATTATGATTTTATGCTTTTTTTAGTGATTTTTTTGCTTCTCTTTCTGAATTCTGCTCTCCAGATATTGTTTCAGGCCTTATTAGCTTTGATTTGTCTTTTAGGCTACTATTTTCTACTAGCATTTTTTGTTACATTTGTCTATGTATGCCTACTTTCAATTAAATTTTTTCTTTCATCAAGATTCTTATTGTCCCTTTTGATTATAAGCCACAATTTCTACGGTTTCTCTCCCTTGTATGGTGTCTTGTGAAATGTGGGGGTTTACTTCATTTTTTTTTTTTACTTTTAAAGGCAGCTCCCCATTTATAGACCTGTCTAGGCCAAAGCCTGCAGGTAGCAGTTGAGGAACTGACTGGTCTGGGTGAGACTCTTCCAACAACCAACAGGTTTATAAAAGTTTGTTAAAAACCTTTAATTATTTAAAGTACCAATCCTAAGTCTGTGAACTTCTGACTTCTAAGTAGCATTGAGATGTCTTTAGTAACATCATGCACAAGAAGGAAATGCTGTAAACGGATTAGGATTAGGATTAAACATGAAGTGCTCCTTTAAAATATTTGTAAATTGGGAGCTCACATACTATGTAAAGCTTTTAAAACACCAGAACAAATAATAATGATTAAAAATAAAGCCTTGTGTCATTTTTAATATACTGTAGATTGAAGAGCAAAAACATTATAACAACTCCTATATGAAATTAATGATGCAGAGGATATAGGCAGCTGTAAAGACCTGAGTGACTTTGATAACGCCAAACTGTTATGGACAGACGATTGGGTCAAAACATTTCTGAAATGGCAAAACTGGTGAGATTCTTATACTTTGCTGTAGTCAGTACCTACCAACATTGGCCTAAGGAGGGGAAAAACTACAAACTTTCGATAGGCCTCTTATCAAAGCAAGAAGTCAACAATAACTATCCCATTTGATACAAACCAACAGAAGGGCTACTGTGGCACAAATCCCAGATAATTGTAATGACAGCTAAGAGAGTAATGTGTCACAACATACAGTTCAAACCCTGCTGCTTATGGAATTGTGTAGCTGCAGACTAGTCAGAATGCCTATGTTGATCCCTGTCCACACTGAAATTACCTACAATGGGCATCTGAGCATTGGAAATGGACCTTGGATACATGGCAGAAGGCTGCCTGTTCTGGTGAATCCTGTTTTCTGTTGCATCAGGTGGACAGCGAGATGTCTGTGTGTGTCATCTACCTGAGGAAGAGATGACACAAAGGATGCACTGTGGGATGAAGAGATGCCTGTGCAGGGAGTGGGATGCTTTGGGTAATGTTGTGCTGGAAAAACCTGGGCCTGGACATTCATGTGAATGTTAATTTGACACGTGCCTCCTACCTAAAAATTGTTGGAGACCAGGTACACTCCTTCATGGCACTGGCATTCCCTGATGGAAGTGACATCTTTCAGCAGGATAATCTCGACTGCCACACTGCATTAATTGTTTGGGAATAGTCTGAGAACATAATGAAAAGGTTAAGTTGTTCCACTGGCCTCCAAATTCCCAAGATCTCAGTCCAATGTAGCATCTGAGAGTTGTGTTGGAACAAGTCTGATCCATAGATTTTGTTACTTACACATTATAAATATATAAATGTCGCTGTTTTGCCATCTTATTGTAAATCTCTGTGTAACTGTTTGCAATGCTTATGTCTATT
Organism: Polypterus senegalus; assembly: GCF_016835505.1. NCBI lineage: Eukaryota > Metazoa > Chordata > Cladistia > Polypteriformes > Polypteridae > Polypterus > Polypterus senegalus. The sequence goes on from NC_053165.1 coordinate 44,909,815, forward strand.
TCTATGTCTACTTTTTACTAGCGGCATAGCTGGGGGGGGGCAAGGGGGGACATCTGTCCCCAGGCGCAGCATCCAGGGGGCGCCAAATTGATGTTACGAAATTTTAGAATGAAATGTTTTCCATTCTTAAATGCACTAAAAAGTAAATAAAAAGCATTTGCATACTCAGTCCATCACTCCATCAGTATGAGGATATCTTTTTCCTATGTTTTTTTGTCTCTTTCTGATTTCGAAGCACGTATTAGTTCTATATACCCAACAGACAATAATTTATCCCCTCCACTACTCTAACATGCTTGACTCCCACCCAGAAACATTTTTGACGTTATTAAACAGGTCACGTGGCTGACATGAAGCATTAGTGTATCATTGTCTAAGTTGTTGCAAATGCCATTTCTGTGTGCCAAGTGATTTGTGTTTACGTGTTTGATAGAAAATTGATTGGGCTGTGGTGAAGTATTCTAGTAGATGGCTGCAAAAGTCTAGACGTTTCCCCATCATATTTTTGTACAAATAAATTGTAAGTAATGCAGTTTTTATAAATATATAATTATTTTGCTTTATAATTTGCTATATACTTTATTTAAAATCATTTTTAAATGCGGAAAACTAATTTTTGTCTTACAAAAACTAATGACGGATTTAGATTTTAAAGTACACGAGGCGGCGTTATCATTTTCGGAGACTTATATGAATTTTTTTTCTTAAAATTATTTTAAACACATTTTTAAAAATTTTCTTTCCCTTCCCTATTGCATTTTGGCAAACAGGAGGGGGCGCGAAATTTTCGGTTGTCCCCAGGCGTTGAAAACCCTAGCTATGCCTCTGCTTTTTACCTACAGTATACTTGGCTGTAAAGGAAGAGATGTCAACTAAATTTCATTGAACAGTAGTACAGTGACAATAACTATCTATCTTTGTATGGTGTCTCAAATAGGAAGGTTGCCAGTTTGAATCCTGTAAATGGCAAAAGTGACTCTACTCCATTGGGCCATTGAACAAGGCCTTTGACCTGCAATTTCTCCATCCTGTGTATGACGTTAATCTACAACCAGCCCTGCAAGCATGTCCTTCAACTTACAATGAAAACGTGGAGTTGGTGACAGGATTGGCACCCCAGCCACTAGAATAAAAAAACTCATACTGTTCCAGTGTGATGCTGAGATGTTACCTGCTGCACTCGGGTCCCAATCCAGGTGGTTTGTAGTGTGGTGGGTGCTGCAGTGCGCTATCAGGGTATGCTCCCAACCTCTCTATCAAAAAGGAACTTAAAGGAGTTAGAGAATCTGCTGGTAACATCCTGGTGCCTGATACCACAGGACACCTTTAGAGGTCTTATGAAGTTCATATCTCAGGGGGTTGGAGCTTCTTTTGGAGGAACAACAGCATATTAGGAAGGTGGTCATAATGTTTTGGCTCATCCGTATATATGTCTTGGCAATATTTAAAGTACTGTCTAATAATAAAGAGCAAGATATTTATAGAACATATCGATGTGTATATTAAGTAGATTGCAATGCACAGCTCAATAATTAATCTATATATACTGTATAATTCACTAAGGCAAGACAACCATGGAAAGCACGCCAGAAGGGGCGTGGATTCACTAAGCAGCCGACAAGTGAGACACCTATGGCGCACGCAGGAAGGAGCCACGCCCACCAACTCCAAGACCATTGGATACGACAACAACTCGCAGGGCCATGCCCACCAACTCGGACGTGACGACACAGAAAAAATGGCGTCATTTATATGCGTCTGTCGTAGAGGCCACATGCAGTGCAGGTCAGGTTAATGTGATGTGCATGTCATGCACCTCCAAGCTACGTTGACTGTTCATAGAGGCATGTTTCTCACGGAGGTGAATCGTCATATGCAGCGTATGAAATGGTTTGCGAGGGGTATCCCATCGGATCCTTAAAACAATCCTTTACATCTGAGGTTAAAGCACAATGAAGTAAGCAGTCTTTAAAAAACGAGTTTTCGGTTACGATGCACGACCGCGTGCACCATAGCAAACTGTTTTACACGCTACATACAGCTATTTGCATCCGCAACAAACATGCGTCTTCTTAGATGCTCCTGCAGGAACATGGAAGACATTTCCCTGCCCACCAACAGTCCTTTTTCACTGGCCGGCGTTTACCCTCGCTCTCTAGGCATTCACACTGCCTGCCCATTTGCCCGGACGCAAAAACTCACCGACCACCCAGTTAGTCCCTTTCGTCTGTGCGAAGTCCACATGCACGTCTGAGCCACGCGGCATTTGTGTCACTATTGTGTTGTATTTTGCTCTCTCCAGAGTTCCATCTTTTCATTCACTTACTGTTGTATTCTCACACCAACCCGTTTTAGACAACCGTGTCTTTCCAGAAGTGTTTAGCATTCAATATACTGTATAATTATGCATGAGATTGACCGTGTGTCTACCCAGCACAGAGAGGCGTGGGTAAACCGTTGAACCCCATTCAGGCTGCAAACCGTGGAATTCCCACTAAGTGTGACTCATATACTCCCACTGGTTGTGTCCCTACTCTTTGTACACACCCCCCTCCCACCTCGCTACTACCTTGGTCGGGTGTCTTGGTGGATTATATATAGAAAAGCAGCCAAAACCGCACAGAGCAATGAAAAGTCTACGTGAGTCACAGCTGCATCGGGACTGTGCAAAGACGACGACTCGAGTGACGAGTTGGAGGTGGGCACATGAGCAGGCAGTGCATACTGGACGAGAAATCAGCAGACAAACATGATTGAGGGAGCGGAGTGGATGTCCTTCTCCTCTCCTCCCGTTCCACCCTTCGGCCCTGAGCGCCGGACGGACGATTGTATGTTGGTTCGTTCGTGCATTGTTACAATGTTGCTTTTCTTGCTGATTTATTACATTACCGATTTTTCAAATGTTAATTTTCTCCCTGTGCTTAAAAATCATTAAAAAACCGGCCTGATTATGCAGCGTATGGTACGCCGCGGGTTGGCTAGTTTAATATAATCTCTTTATTATACTTTTTCATGGTCTATATTGTTTCCTTTTTTACTAGTAAGACAGCACAGAGAAAAATGTTTTGTAATTGAGATCTGTCAGTAAAACAGAAACACTCATTGTAAAAATTGGCTGTTATGGTCTGGTAATCTATTTTAATGTATTCATACAGATGTTTGTGGTTAGATCCAGTGCATAAAATGTCAATTACTTACAATTACACTTTAGAATGAGCCATGGCCAGGCCAATCTTTAAAAAATCAGTTGGATGAGTGAGCTTGGATTGCATGTTAGACTTTTGTAACACCAGGACCAAGACTGTTAAAGCAGGGGTCGCCAACTCCAGTTCCGGAGGACCGCCGTAGCTGGAGTTTTCATTCTAACCCTTTTCTTAATGAGTGACCTGTCTTTGCTGCTAATTAACTTCTTTTGAACTAATTTGAATTGACTTGTTCTTCAAGACTCAGACCCCTTAATTGTTTCTTTTTCCTTAATTAGCAGCCAAACAATAATGAGATACAAAATGCGCCAAAACAACTGATGTCCATTATACAATATCTTAAAATAAAAAAAGATGAAGGTCTCAAGAATGTCGATCTTCTCAGGTCCACAAAAACATTTGAACAGACCTCTTAGAAAGAGAAAATCAACAGTTTCAGAAATGTCTGCTAATGCACCATGAGAGCAGCAACAAGCCATGGAATTAAAGGACGAGTTTAATTAATAACAAGAATCGGCATCTAAATAAGCAGCTGGTTGGAGTTTGAGGCCCTGACGTAGTTGGTCTTCTCTTGGCTCACTCGCTTCATGTTTCATTTCTGTTTGGGTGCCATTTAATAAAAGAAGTGAAGCAATTCAGAGGAATAATGAAGAAAATCAGGGCAACAAATCTTAAAAAAGGCAATTCAATTAAAATGAATCAACACAAACAGGGCACTCATTAATTAAAAAGGGTCTGAATAAAAAACCTGCAGCCACGGTGGTCCTCCAGGACCAGACTTGGCAACTCCTGTGTTAAAGGATAGGACAGACTCCTTGGCATTCCTGACGACTATCCCTAAGAGCGATATACATTTGCAAAGACCAGCATTATATTGTCAAGTCAGCTAGCAGATGCCTGCACTGTTTGCCTCAGTTTGTGCTTCTTTTCATATGGAGCAGAGAATTTTAAAACGGCATCTGAATGTCGGAAGGGTTACAGAGTGTGCCTTGCACTGAAGCTGTTCCTTAATATTTTTGTGTTTTTTTTTCTGGCCTTCATAATATTTTGTGCAATAAAGTTTGCTTTCTATGAAGATGCTGGTAAGTGAAACTATGTAAAACCATTTATCTTTTTCTTCACTTGCATAGAAGCAAAGGTAGCGTCAAAAGGTCTTGTGTTTGGACTTTGAACACAGGGTGCAGGGAACTGTGCAGTGGAGGCAGGGAGCAACTTAAGCTGTGTAGAAGCAAACAGGACAAGTGATTACATAACCAGCATCACAGTCACTAATAGCAAAAAGTACGTGTTTTTTTCTTAGTGAGAAGGAATTAGGGTGTAAAAAGAGTTACTAGATAAAGTAGTACATTCCACTCTTACAGAGGAGCATTACAGCTAACAAGAGAGTGAAGACATAAGTGTGGATCCATAAAGAGGAACACATTTATTTTATGTAAGATGTAGGCATTGGCAGTGGACTTGAAAGCAAGAAAACAGTTGAGGGATATAAATTAGAAAGGCAGCCATTGAAGGGGGAAAGAAGGAGAAAGGAAATGTTTAGTAATTACAAACAAAGACACACAGCAGGCCATCAAGGAACAAAAGTATTACATGACCTTAAAGGGGTACTCCTATGATCCAGATTTTAATAATAAGGCCAATATAATGCAAGTCCTTTTTTGGTGTTGGACTTTTTGGAGGTTGGCTTGGATGCAGTCTCCCTCCAAGATGCCTACATCTGCAGGCATCTGATCCAGCACGTTAAGCTCTTAAGGAGGAGATAGCTAGCCTGCACTGCAGAAGAGAATTGGTGGACATTGCTCAGAAGTCTATTACGAAGATAGTGTGCATCTCCAAAGTGGCACAGGAAAAGACTCCAGTCCAGAAAGGTACAGATAGATGAGTTATGGTCAGACATAAATGCAAAGTAAGAGGCGCACACTGCCCAGGGGAGTGAAATCTGGAGTTGGAGGTGTCTAATGGTTTTCAGGAACTTGCAGAGATGAACAATTACTCTGAGATGGTAGACATATTGGGGGGGATGGGATCCTCAATGGGTCATCGTAAAACCTCCATACAGACAAAAAGAGGTAGTAATAATGGGGGACTTAATCATTATGGGGACTCCAGTTGTCATTTTTAATGTTGAAACAAATGACTTAGGTAAGGGCAAGTTGTCAGTTCATCAATTCCAATTTAAAGAGTTAGGTACTAAGCTGAAAACTAGAACTGATGAGGTGGTCTTCTTGAACGTTCTGCCTTCTCCCTCATGCCAGTCCAGGTAGGACTGAGGAGATTAGAAATTTGACCTGATGCTCAAATTTTGGTAAAGGATAGGACAACATACAATTATGGGACATTGGGGCTGTTTCTGGCACATATGAGACCTCTTCTGCTGTGATGGTTTAAATAGCGAATGCAAGACGTTTATGACAGACCAGGTAACTTCATGTGAAGGGACATGTGGTAGTGTAAAACCATATACACAAGGTAACTTAGAAAATTCTAGTTTAAAGTTTAAAAGTCAAAGTAAAATGAGCAAAACATCCAAAATTTCTACCTGTAATGCTAGGAATATAAAAAATAAATCAAGTGAGTTGAAGTTTGCCCAGAGGGGACTGGGCAGTCTAATGGTCTGGAATCCCTGCAGATTTTATTTTTTTCTCCAGCAGTCTGGAGTTTTTTTTTTTTTTGTTTTTTCTGTCCTCCCTGGCCATCGGACCTTACTCTTATTCTATGTTAATTAATGTTGAATTATTTTATTTTCTACAGTGTCTTTTATTTTTCTATTCTTCATTATGTAAAAGCACTTTAAGCTACATTTTTTGTATGAAAATATGCTATATAAATAAATGTTGTTGTTGTTGTTGTTATAGCTACCTTAAAATTATTGTATTATATTACCAATATAAACCTGGCTGAATAATAGAGAAGGGAATATGAATAACATAGATGGGTACACATGTTTTAGGAAAAATAGGCAAAAGCAAAAAGGTGGGCTTATGTTTATGTCTTTTTCAATTGGATGATAAGTCACACTTTAGTGGGGATGTCTGTTTAGTGACATCAGTGCTCATGACTGCCAGCTGTCTTCCATGACAAAAAGGACATAGCAGCACTAGAAAAGGTCCAGAGAAGAGCGAAGAGGCTGATTCCAGGGCTACAGGAGTTGAATTATGAGGAAAGATTAAAAGAGCTGAGCCTTTACAGTTTAAGCAAAAGAAGATTAAGAGGTGACATGATTGAAGTGTTTAAAATTATGAAGGGAATTAGTACAGTGGATCGAGACTTGTATTTTAAAATGAGATCATCAAGAACACGGGGACACAGTTGGAAACTTGTTAAGGGTAAATTTCACACAAACATTAGGAAGTTTTTCTTTACACAAAGAACGATAGACACTTGGAATAAGCTACCAAGTAGTGTGGTAGACAGTAAGACATTAGGGACTTTCAAAACTCGACTTGATGTTTTCTTGGAAGAAATAAGTGGATAGGACTGGCAAGCTTTGCTGGGCTGAATGGCCTGTTCTCGTCTCAATTGTTCTAATGCTCTAATGACAATGTGTCTAGCAGCCATATACTGTCCAAACTATGTCCAAAAAACAAAACGGTGTCACAATAAGACATTAAAAAAAAAGCAACGTTCTTAAACACATTTCAAATACACTTTTAAAGAGCAGAATCAGAAACTGCAAATGTCAAAATCCGTGCTGCAAAAAAAATGAAATTCCAAAAAAGGAACATAAATGAGGAAAAATTTAAAAGGAACCCAAATCCTAATACCATGGTTGAGATGCTTGTGGAATGGTAGAACTGTAATGATGGCACTGACTTTAGCTCAGCTGCACATTTCACATGCATATACATAAGATATAAGTTTCTAATTCATAAAAGGCCACCATAAATATTTAAGGTGTATTGGAAATTACTGGATGTCTAGCTGATACAGAATTATTACCCCAGTGCAAAACCTCTCTTTTAATACCCTTAGGTACAAATTCTAAACATTTGTGCAATTCATTGGGAATAACCTCATATTGTTGTGGATCCTTTACTAATTTAAACAAATGACAGGGGAACCCCACCGTTAGACAATAGATCCTTTTAACACTTAAACAATTCAGAGTCTCCTTTTACTGACATGGGGCCTGATGCAACACCCCTCTTCCTTCCCAACTCAGTGAACCAATCTAAGCCACAGTCCTTCTTGCTATTACCTGAGGACCACAGGACAAGCCAGTGGAATTTAGCTGAGGAACATTTATGTTGGAACAGGTAAGAGAAATAAGTGTTCGCTTTCCACTCTCCTCTTCCACAATCTACATGGGCTCCTTTTATGGCTGACTTCTCCACATGACCCTGACCCGTCCTTTAAATCCATAGACACCTTAACAGAACCTCCATATCAGAAAGTAGCTTCATGAAGAGACAACAGTTTACACTTTATGGGGAAAGGAAGGGGATACTGTTAGACAGGAAATGAGCACGAGGAAGCTAAAAATGAATGAGAAGATCAGATACAGCCAGCTTGTTAAAGGAGGGTTTTATTTCAAGATTTGCAAGTGAACAGTAGACTTTTTGAGTTGCTACAACAGTGAACATGTAGAAGGTGTAGGGTTAAAAACCTCACAGTGTTGCACTTATATTAAATAGTTATGAATAACCACTTTGGCACTGCATCTTGCTTTCGCTTTCCAAAATAACATACCCATGCAATTCATATTGCATTTCTTTCCAATTCAAAACATTTCCTGGGGTGAAGTTAAAGCTATTATAAACACCAATAATGTCACAAGGAGACAAGACATAATTCCACATGTGAACATCAGAAATCTGGCCAACAAATGACTGGCTTGAATCAAATCCACCACCAAAGGAGTCCTGCTCTTGGCCTAGTAGAATGCTGATTTTTTCATTTAGTTTGAACCCCTTGCTGATTCCTTTTCTTACAGTCCCCATACCATTGATCCACAGCTGGCCCAGACCACTGCCTGACTCCCATGTTGCACATATGTGAGTCCAGGGTGGAAGAACTTCTTTTGCTTGTGGTACCCAAAAGTCAGCATGAGCAGCTGATCCAACATGCAGTCTTACAATCCCTGGCTTTACGTTAAAGATGAGAAAAGCATTTTGATTTGTAGGTGTGGCCAGAGAAAAAAGGGAATTCTCACGGGATAAATCTGTGGCATATTTCAGACAGACTGTCACATTTTGAAGGTCACCTTCCATGTTAGGTTTGAGTTTTACAAACGCAGAAGAGGAGGTTGTTGGAAAGGTGAAGATCTTTCTGGAGAGATCTGCATAGACAGAGAATAACAAATTCCACTTACACATACTGTATACAGTATAAGAGTTTTGTTAATGTTTAGTCTTATTCAGGTTCTCTTTCATCTTGTTTATTGTTCTCAGACCATCTAGCAAGCTTTCTTAGGATGAAGAGTCTCCAACTACTTTCATTAACATTACTAGCTTTCTTTTCTTGTGATATCTACATCCTGGAGCAGAACACACTTACTTGGAAATTATTGGTTGCAAGAACTTGCATGGGCCACTCTTGGATATTGACACCCTAGTGCCTATAGCCAATATTTTAGGAAGAGGATAACTAAGTAGGAGAGGGTTTGAGTCCCAGCCTGGGAGCTGTCTGGGAGCAGTTTGCCCATTCTTTTCTTGATTGTACGAACCTTTCTTTTGGCACTCTGGTGTTCTGGTTTGATTTCTCATCCAGATTGGAGTGAGTGGGTATGGTCCTGAGATAAACAGGAATTCTGTTCTGCCTTCTTCCTTGTGCCTCAGGGACAGACCTTGGATTTGTGTGAACGTTTCATTAGATTAAGTGAGTGTAGTCAATTGATGGATGGAAAAATTAATGAATACTGACTTTCTTTAGGACGTCATGGTGGCGCAGTGGGTAGCGCTGCTGCCTCGCAGTTAGGAGACCCGGGTTCACTTCCCGGGTCATCCCTGTGTGGAGTTTGCATGTTCTCCCTGTTTCTTCCGGGTACTCCAGTTTCCTCCCACAGTCCAAAGACATGCAGGTTGAGTGCATTGGCGATTCTAAATTGTCCCTAGTGTGTGCTTGGTGTGGGTGTGTGTGCACCCTGCAGTGGGCTGGCACCCTGCCTGGGGTTTGTTTCCTGCCTTGCGCACTGTGTTGGCTGGGATTAGCTCCAGCAGTCCCCCGTGGAGGATGACTTTCTTTATTTACGTTCCCGGAATCTACAAGTTTTTTTTTTTTAATACAGCTCCAGTCTTCACCATCTTATCCTGCAGAGGATTTGTGCTCATCCAATATGGGAACACAATTCCATCAATCAACAGGAAAAACACATGATGCTCATTGGTTGCTGCTTCACTCTCCAACACTCACTGTTGAGAAAAATGCAGGAATTAAATTTAGTGTGTGCTTAGAAAAACAACATAAAGGTTCTCCAGCACATTAAAATGCATGTGTTTGTCACTGTGGACATTTTTGTCAAGACATGTTTGCTGCGTCATCCACCAATCATTATCATCCAAAAAGAAACATTTCACCCTTAAATGTTGGGTATATTATGGGTGGTGTCTGGACATGCTACATAACACTTATACTAACAAAGAGCCCTACACCTGGTCACTATTCAGGGAGTGGATGTCTATTGTATCTATAGTGTATCTATCTATCTATCTATCTACAGTGCATCCATAAAGTATTCACAGCGCATCACTTTTTCCACATTTTGTTATGTTACAGCCTTATTCCAAAATGGATTCAATTCATCTTTTTTCCTCAGAATTCTACGCACAACACCCCATAATGACAACGTGAAGAAGTTTACTTGAGGTTTTTGCAAATTTATTAAAAATAAAAAAAACTGAGAAATCCCATGTACATAAGTATTCACAGCCTTTGCTCAATACTTTGTCGATGCACCTTTGCCAGCAATTACAGCCTCAAGTCGTTTTGAATATGATGCCACAAGCTTGGCACACCTATCCTTGGCCAGTTTCGCCCATTCCTCTTTGCAGCACCTCTCAAGCTCCATCAGGTTGGATGGGAAGCGTCGGTGCACAGCCATTTTAAGATCTCTCCAGAGATGTTCAATCGAATTCAAGTCTGGGCTCTGGCTGGGCCACTCAAGGACATTCACAGAGTTGTCCTGAAGCCACTCCTTTGATATCTTGGCTGTGTGCTTAGGGTCGTTGTCCTGCTGAAAGATGAACCGTCGCCCCAGTCTGAGGTCAAGAGCGCTCTGGAGCAGGTTTTCATCCAGGATGTCTCTGTTCATTGCTGCAGTCATCTTTCCCTTTATCCTGACTAGTCTCCCAGTTCCTGCCGCTGAAAAACATCCCCACAACATGATGCTGCCACCACCATGCTTCACTGTAGGGATGGTATTGGCCTGGTGATGGCGGTGCCTGGTTTCCTCCAAACGTGACCCTGGCATTCACACCAAAGAGTTCAATGTTTGTCTCATCAGACCAGAGAATTTTGTTTCTCATGGTCTGAGAGTCCTTCAGGTGCCTTTTGGCAAACTCCAGGTGGGCTGCCATGTGTCTTTTACTAAGGAGTGGCTTCTGTCTGGCCACCCTACCGTACATGCCTGTTTGGTGGATTGCTGCAGAGATGGTTGTCCTTCTGGAAGGTTCTCCTCTCTCCACAGAGGACCTCTGGAGCTCTGACAAAGTGACCATCGGGTTCTTGGTCACCTCCCTGACTAAAGCCCTTTTCCCCCCGATAGCTCAGTTTAGATGGCCAGCCAGCTCTAGGAAGAATCCTGGTGGTTTCGAACTTCTTCCAGTTACGGATGATGGAGGCCACTGTGCTCATTGGGACCTTCAAAGCAGCAACCTTCCCCATATTTGTGCCTCGAGTCAATCCTGTCTCAGAGGTCTACTGACAATTCCTTTGACTTCATGCTTGGTTTGTGCTCTGACATGAACTGTCAACTGTAGGACCTTCTATAGACAGGTGTGTGCCTTTCCAAATCATGTCACATCAACTGAATTTACCACAGGTGGACTCCAATTAAGCTGCAGAAACATCTCAAGGATGATCAGGGGAAACAGGATGCACCTGAGCTTAGTTTGGAGATTTATGACAAAGGCTGTGAATACTTATGTACATGTGATTTCTCCGTTTTTTTTATTTTTAATAAAATTGCAAAAACCTCAAGTAAACATTTTTCATGTTGTCATTATGGAGTGTTGTGTGTAGAATTCTGAGGAAAAAAAATAATTTAATCCATTTTGGAATAAGCCTGTAACATAACAAAATGTGGAAAAGGTGATGTGCTGTGAATACTTTACAAATGCACTGTATCTATCTATCTATCTATCTTATAAAATGAATGTCATATCTGTAGAATCCAAATTTGAAAAATGTATATACTAAATAATGTAGTAACTTTCATGTCTGTCTAAATAAGTACCACCTACCTATATTATATACTGTAATGTATTTTTTAATATGTAAAATGGCTATGAAATATGTATGATGTAATGCCTTTCTTACCCATCTATCTGTGATTATGAATCTCTGTGTTCCCAATGATGTTTGGTCTAAGCTCTTCAGCTATATGGTTACACCTTTTATTTGCTGATTCTGCATTGCTTTAATATACCAAGAGAGACAGAGACAGCATATTGCCACATCCACCACATGCCAGACCACCTCAGGATCCCAGATTAGGACCCGAGTGCTGCCGTGCAACAGGTGACACGACAGCCCCACACTTGAACACTGTGAGGTTTTTTATGGTGACTGGAGTGCCAACCCTACCACCAACCCCAAAGTTTTCTTTGCAAGTTGGAGGACGTGCTTGCAGGGCTGAAGGCAGGTTAACGCCATACCCAGGATGGAGCAATTGCAGGTTAAGGGCCTTGCTGAAGGGCCCAATGAAGTGGAATTACGTCTGCATTTTAAGGGATTGCCAGCTCAGATCCTCAGCCTCAGAGCCACCACTCAGCCCATGATATTCCAAAGATTAAAAAGCCAACAACAAAGATGTAAACAATCTGAACACAAGTTTCATAAAATGATATGGGATAATGTTTGAATATTTAATTAATCTAATATAAAAGAGTATGAGGGTGCCATGTAATGGACTGATGTGCCTTCCAGGATCGATACAACTTTACACTGAAAGCTGATGTATTAGGCTCTGGTTTTATGTCACAAAAATGGTTCAGAAAACTGGTGGAGCTTTTGTATAAACCAATATCCTTTTCACACTGATATCTCAGTGAGGGAACATTAATCTTCTTTTGATGTTTCATGATATAAGAGGCCCTTTATAAAATAGGTAGGAAGTCAGGGTTGATTCATGTTACTGCCTTAAGTAATAACTCTTATTTCAGAAAAGTTTGGATGAATAGATATTGAATGTCTGCTCTCATGTTTGTGGTGTTTTGTTTACTGAAAATGATGGTGATGAAAAAAGGATGACACAATTAATCTATTATCTTATCAAATATGATACTTGTTAAAGTACCTGCTCCCAAACTGGCTATAAGATCCCTGTTGTTGATATATTGGGATATGATCAGTGGTGTTAAACATGGCCCTGGAATCAAAGGGGGTCTAACTAAACGTAAGGAGGCTGCTACCTTCTTTTGGGTGTTTGTATTGTATTGCAGGACCACCTAACAGCTGGCGGGACAACTTTAAGACAGTTTAGCTATTAGCTAACTAAAGCAGCTTGATGGACTGAATGGCCTCCTAATTGTTTATGTTTATGCTGGCTTTCAGGGTGTAACTGGCCATTAAAACTGGACTCTCATTGGCCAAATCCTCCTTGTTGTCCTCATTTGTTTTAGACTACTTTCACTGCGTGTAGCAAAGAAGGAGAATACGCCATCAAATATACCATCACACTTGGATGGATGGATTCTCAGATGTTATGTTTTTATCCCCTTGTAATTGGTCCTTTAAGTTTTCTAAATGAATTTCTAAAGACCTTTTAAATTCGGATTTCCATTAGGAGTTTATTATTCCAAGTAGAAGAGGCTGCAAGTAGCATATGTGGACCTAATGTAGCGCAAATGTGTTACATCTCACCTTCTGCAGAACCTGCCGAGATGCCTAGAAGGAAGATGAAAAACAACAGCTGCTCCATGCTGCCAAGGTCAGATTGAAGGCGAAACCAGGATGTGTCTGCTAACGATCAGTTTCTAGAGAAATGCTGTTGAAAATCAAAAAAAATAAAAAAACAGTGAGTCAATAATCTTAAACAGAATGATATGTTCCTTCAGCTCTTACTGCATGTTCATTCTAAGGATTGGCTGCTCAGTCTTGCTTGATTGCTTTTCAAAGCACAAAATATCAAACAGTGTTCCGTCAATTATCACACCATTATTAATATCGACAGCTCTCCGTCCAGGGCAGCACAGCGGCTCAGTGGTTAGGGCTGCTGCCTCAGAACTGAAGGGCGCTGCCTTCTAAATCCAACTCAGTCACTGCTTATGTGGTGTTCACATGTTCTCCTACTACTTTTGGTGGGTTTCTTTCAGTTCATTCTGCATCCTTGGTTGGTGAAAATGGGCCAGCAGGTGTGTGCTGCAGTGGACTGACATCCTATACAGAACTTTTTCTGATTCCATTTTAGAAAAAATAAAAAAAAATCATTCCAGATGATCTCCTGAAGGTCCACATGGTATTCACAGGAGGTCAGAAGGAAGATCAGGGTTCTTCCTTGTCAGGTTATATAAAGGAGCATTCAAAGACATCTTCAGGAACAAAACTCCCCCCTTCTTCCATATCTTTCTGTCCTCTGCATCTTGTTCTGTTACACCCATCACCTGCATCTACACACGTTCACACTTTTATAAGTTGTAGATTTCATTTTAAACAGTGTCACAGATGGCCGGGATCCTTCCAAGGCCTGGACACCTCGTCGCTGGAAGGATTGGGGGAGCAAGCCTGGTCAGGGTGTTACCTCCGTCAGAAAGCTAGATTGCAGCCCCCCTGGGTGGCAGCGGCACCTCGGACTCCCGCAGGGCTTCATGGTAGATGTAGTTGGATACAGCCCTGTTGGGATTTGGAGGCGCCGCCAGGGGTGCTGCAGCTGTTCCTGATCCCGTGTGGGCAGTTCTTCTGCCACACCCGGAAGGGCAGCTGGAAGTGGGGCAACAAGCACCTGGAGCACTTCTGGACGGGCTAGCGGACAGTACTCGGGAGCTAGAGTCGGGAGGAGGGAGAAGAAGCTTGCCAAGGAGGAGTGGAGGAGAAAGAAAAGAGAGAAGAAAAAAAGGGAAAAGTATTGTGGGTTGTTGTGCCTGTGGGAAATGAGGAAGGCGTTTCCCATGAGGTGAAGATAAAATAAAATCACTTGTGTGCCTCCTGCGTCTGTCTATGTTGGGTTAAGCACTGGTATAGCGCCATCTACTGTCACAACAGATACATTTGCCCTTTTTTCCAGTCAATCTGCCCTCAATCACCCATAATGAGAAAACAATTGTGGAATGCAAGATGTTCAGAATCAAACACTCTTCCTAGAATTAGCCATCTGGCCAAATTAAGCAACTTGATCAAGGAGGTGACCAAGAACCCAATGATCACTCTAACTGAGCTTCAGAAGTCCTTTGCTGAGATGGGAGAACCTGTCCGAAGGATGACCATCTCAGCAGCACTCCATCAATCAGGCCTTCATAGTAGATCGGCTACATCCTGCTTGGTGTTTGCCATATGGCATTTAAAGGACTCTCAGAGGGTGAGGAAAACAAATCTCTGGGAACTGAATACCAGTCACTATGTCTACTGAAGACCAGGAGCTGCTCATTACATCCCTATGGTGAAGCATGGCGGCAGCATCCTGATATGGTGGTGCTTCTTAGTGGTAGGGACAGTGAGACTGCTCAGAATTAAGAAAAGGAGGCAGGAAGGAGGTTCTTGAAGGTCCTGCTCCAGAGTGCATGCAACCTCAGACTGGAACAACAGCTCACCTTTCAGGAGAACAATGACTCGAAGCATACAGCCATGACAATTCTGGAGCGACTTTGGGACAAATCTCTGACTGTTCTTGAGTGGCACTGGCAAAGCCCAGACTTAAATCCCATAGAGCGGAGTGGAGGGCCTGCAGATGGCAATTTAAAGACCCTTCTTATTCAGTCTAATGGCGCTTGAGAGGATCTGCCAGAAAGAATTAGATAAACTGGCCAAATCCAAGTGTGCAAAGCTTGTAAAAAACTACCCACAGTGGCTTAAAGCTGTAATTACGACAAAATGTGCTTCTACAAAGTACTGAATGAAGGGACTGCACACTGATATGAATGAGAGATTTCAGCTTTTGATTTTGTAAGAAATGTGCAAACCTTCCTGAAAACATCCTATCACTTTGTCATTATGGGTGGTTAGGTGTAGAGTGATGGGCAAGAATGGAAAGTTTATTCAAATAAAATTAAATATATAAAACAAAATGTTCAGAAAGTGAAGGGGTCTGAATATTTTCTGAATCCACTTTATATATACACACACTGAATATATACAGCGCACACACACACACATACACACATATATATGGATATATACTTATATATACTGTGGTGGGCTGGTGCCCTGTCCGGGGTTTGTTTCCTGCCTTGCTCCCTGTGTTGGCTAAGATTGGCTCCAGCAGACCCCCGTGACTCTGTAGTTAGCGGGTTGGATGATGGATGGATGGATATTGTATATATTATGATGCTTTTGCTTTCTGGGGTTGTTTAGTTGCAAAGAAAACAGTTTCCTCCAAATATGTAACTTGAAAGATGTGCGATCAGCTGCATGTCAGCCGTCTTAACACGTAAATCTCATATCTCCTGGTAATAAATATCTTTAGACGGGCTTGTTTCTCTAATGCAAACTGCCTTTCCCTGGCTGGGGTGCTTCTGTTTTTCAGATCCAATCTGCAAAGCGTCGCTTCCCCACTCCAGGACAGCAGCTCCAAAAAAGACGCCTTCAAATGTTATCAAATCTGAGAAGACAGAATTGGAGTCAATTTTTGATTGAAGATTGAATTTTTTTTCTTGTTCCTGTCTTAGAAAGACTCCAAATCTTTATTTCTGGAACTACAAGAATAAAGTGCGCTTGTAAAAAGGATTGCTTATTAATTTCACTCGTGCAGCTCAGAGCTCAAAATGTGACAATAAAAACAAAGCCCCAATGGCTTATAATAATGATAATAATACCTCTTAATTAAAGGATAATTGTTCACGTGTCTGTTTGTGTGTCCATCTAATTGCTGTGTCTCAATTATTCCAAAAGATGGCACATCACAAACATTTTTAGCAATAAAATGCATTGCATTTGTCATTCCAGTAAATGGTGCATCACAAACATTAACACGGCTTTTATGAATCCCATACCAAATGGCACATAACAGAGACATATGCATTACATGGTGCTCTGCAAGCATTAATGCTGAGGTCTGCGTTGATTAGTAAGATTTCAGGCCATCATAGATGGGTACCACAGCTAATAATTTATATCTTTTGAGAGATTCCCCCTACAGATTTTATTTTTTTCTCCAGCCTTTGGAGTTTTTTGTTTTTCTGTCCACCCTGGCCATCGGACCTTACTCTTATTCTATGTTAATTAATGTTGACTTATGTTTATTTTTTATTGTGTCTTCTATTTTTCTATTCATTTTGTAAAGCATTTTGAGCTACATTTTTTTGTATGAATATGTGCTATATAAATAAATGTTGATTGATTGATTGATTGATAAGGACAAGTCAGTGGTGGTGAGTAAATCTCCTGTCTATCTCTGGAGTACTGTGTGCAGTTTTGGTCTTCGACAACAGTACAGTTGCAAACTTGTTAAGAAAAAATGTTAAAGGCATTACAATTTTCATTCCCACACAGAAACATAGACACATGGAATAAAGTATTAATAATGTATTGTGGTAGACATTAAAACATGACCTGGTGTTATTTTGGAGATATTAGGTGAATGGGATTGACAGGTATATTTCGCTGAACAGTCTGTTGACTGTTGACTGACCAAAGACAAGTTAAAGTCCATCAGATCAAGACAACTCGTCACTCATGTCTCATTGAAGTCTTCCAATGTTCTATGCCTTAGGCTAGTGTCCAACATTTTGGAGGTTTTGAAGCAGGTTCTGTCACAGGCCATACTATTGTCTCCCATTGACTTTGAAGTCACTTTGGAAAGCCAGGAGAGACAACTGGGTCAAAGTATGATCATCTTTTCTGTCACCAATAGTTAAATTGTAGTGACATTTAAAATTTACTAGCAGAATAAAAGCCTTCCACTAGAGAATCCATAGTTAAGTCCATTATCCGAAAGAAAACACAAGCAATCACACCACTTTTGTGACCCTATGCTTTAATTTCAGACTTTTTGATTCATCCTACACCCCAAAAGTATGCTGTTTTGTTAATTGGTATTTTTATTGTCTCTGCATGTTAGCATTCCCTGTGGTAAACTGGCATGCTGCTGAAAGAGGCTCTGACTCCCAATGAACAATAATGCCTATAAAGATAAAGACATGTATAGTTAATCAGTCAGACTTTAAAAAGAAAAAAAAAAACTCTACGATTTTGTTTTTTTTTTTTTTCAAAAATATTTGCTCTAAGATCGATCGCACCTTGAATTATTTTACATTTTATTGTTACTCTTCCATAGGGACTAAAATCTTTTAAAAATAAAGTCATTCAACTACCTTAATTTGTGTTACATCTCTACTCAAATTTGTATTGTGATTAAACGTAATGGAAACTTTTTTTTTCCTAGCATTAGAAAAGTCTGAAAGTAAAGTTTAAGAATTCGCTTTAGGCTAAACGCAACATATGACCACTAGGGGGAGCGCTTACATTACATTTACAGCTCTTCTGTTTTAATCAGAAGGCTTATGGCCTGAGTGATTCTAAAAGAAGAAGAAGAATCATTATCTTCTCATCATTCTGAGCCTACCACTTGGTATGTCTGTTTAGATAGATAGATAGATAGATAGATAGATAGATAGATAGATAGATAGATAGATACTTTATTAATCCCAAAGTTTAATGTCACACAGAGGTTAGTTTTTGTTTTACAGTATGTTTTATCAGAAAATTGATGGCTGGATAATCCATAACACAAAATAACGTGCATTTTAACTATGGAGGGGTCAAACGAATCCCAGTAATCCATCCATCCATCCATTATCCAACCTGCTATATCTTAACTACAGGGTCACGGGGGTCTGCTGGAGCCAATCCCAGCCAACACAGGGCAAGGCAGGAAACAAACCCCGGGCAGGGCGGCAGCCCACCTCGGGGCTAGATAAATGTCGATAAAAGTTAAGTAGGTATAATAAAATATGCATCTATGATATATCCATCCATTTTCTAACCCGCTGAATCCGAACACAGGGTCACACGGGGTGGGGAGGAGTTGTCTGCTGGAGCCAATCCCAGCCAATACAGGGCACAAGGCAGGACACAAACCCCAGGCAGGGTGCCAGCCCACCGCAGAATCCCAGTAATTCTCACTGCAAAAGAGTGGCACGAGTCAGAACTTTACTGTAAGCATGACAGACCCGTGAGGACATTATGACCTGTGTGTTACGGAGGAATTGAATAATTAGACTTAACTTGTGACCTCATTGATTCTTTAGATGAAGTTCTTCATAGCAAGTGCAATCGTCACAAGTTGTCCGGTAAAGATAGTCAGAAAGAGGAGAATAATTATTTATTAAAATTCAAATCCATGCCACTCATATCTTCAAAATTTGCTTAACCCAGGGTTAGATAGTGATGATTATAGAAATGATATGAATGTGTTTGTGTGTGTGTGGCTTCCTTTAACAAAACAGAGTTAAAAAGGAAATATTCATTTAGAACTACTCTAATAAATGCAAATAATAATTACGAACTTGACTGGATTAAATACTGTATGATAATAATATAAAGAACAAACTGTAATGAACACTATGATATTGTAACGGATATAAAATGCGATTAGTGCTTAAAACGTTATGCTCATAGCTCTGTCATTAAACGGGCTTGAAAGCACTGACACAGTTTAGACAACATTACGAGAGTCGCTATACTATTCATGAACTGCGGTGTTAAAGCGTAAACATTACAAATAACGATCCATTTAAAACTACAACTATCTGAGCAACATATAATGAATGAATATGAAATAACATGAGGTAAGGTTGCTTAACAATTTCGATGACATAACTTTTACTTAATACTGAAGCCGTATTACAAGGGCATAATACCCACTTCTTAATGGCGCACACTAACTAAGTTTCAGAGACATTCATGGAATGGAATAAAAATGATGCAATGAATCTTGTAGCAGATGAGAATTTGTTTGAGAAGTCTCTCGTAACGATTAACTGGAGACAATTTTGCAGAAACGCTACGAGTCGGACATTCCTCTGGAGTTGGCTAAAGCAGCAACTCTTTTCCAGGGCAGGGCAAAAGTTCTTGGGCCAATCGCCACAGAATTTTACAAACTGAGAGGTCATACTAAATGATTATTGGCTGCGCGGTGAATAGGAACCTGTAGATGACATTCAGGATTGAAAACGAGAAACTGCAGCTGAATTGTGAATCCTCAGTACAGCCTGTCTCTGCTCGTGAACAGTGAGATAGACAAAAGCGTATCAAATATGTCATGCAGCATAATTCAGAGTCCATTCATCCATATTAAAAACCTCTTCGTTTAAATATACTCTCACTAAGACAGAGCAGCATTAAGTGTAAAGCAGGAGCAGAGGATCCCCAAGAAAAACTTCTGCTGACAAACAATCGAACCACACTGAGTGACTCTGGAGATGTGAATCCAAGACTCTGACGTATGCTGTGCTGCCCCACTGTAACACTTTCATTAAAGTTTAGTGTCACTCAGACATTTTTAAGAATTTTTAAGAGTGGGGTGGACTGAATATGGCAGTACATCAAACTTTCCTGGGGAAGCAGGGCGCTGCTGTGGGTAGTGTGGCCATCTTAGAGCACTTAGAGTCCCAGCTTTCATGTTTCCAGTTTTTCCAGTGTTCAGGTAAATCAGCAACTTTTAGTCTGGTTTGACAGACTGCGAGCGTTTACTGAGATGGACTGCGTGCACAGTGGACATGGCCGCTTTAGGCCACTGCTGGTAGAACAGCCGCAACCTGAGGCTTTCAGTGAGTGATCAAGTCAGGAAATTAGATGAGTGGGTGGCTCACAGCATAAGCACAGTTAGCAGTCATTAGCAGGGCAACAAGGAAGAGAGCGAGTGTGAAAGAATGAGGAAGACAGGACTGTAATTTTAAACTCTAAACCTTCAGCACACTGAAGTGATTGCTTTCATCCAGCTCGTCACAACGGTGCATTTGTCGGGTTACCTTCATATCAGCTTTTGACCCCGGAGCATCATGATGTATAAAACTGTGTATTAATGTTTGAGAAGATGGAGCTCGACACACAGCAATCTGCTTAAACGGCTCCTGTTTCTTTCTGTGAGAGCTCCACAACTTTAAACATTTTGCCTGAGATGTCAGCTTCCTTAATTGTGCCATTTGTCACTGAATGCGCCATACTGGTTCCTCAATGTCATCACACTGCTAAGGCAAACAGAGAGCTGGACATCCTCATTATAGACGTGTCCTTCAGCCCCCCACTTACACCAATGGAGACCAAAGAAGGTGAAACAAAGTTGGAAGGTGAATCCTCTGTTCGGCTTGAGTTCAGTTATAACATTAATGGCCACTAAGGGTAAATAAAGGAAAGAAACTGACAGAATGTTGATAATGACGGTGGTTATTACTGCTATGATTCATTATCCCTTTTTCTGAATCAGTTTAATCTAATTTTAGGGCTTAGGAGCTGAAGACCAACCTGGCAACACTGGAGACTAAGTAGGAAGGAAACAAACATGAATTGATGACAGCCATCACATATGAGGACAGTTATGTTCATCGTCACCAACATTACTATTATTTGCTGTTAATATTATTACCCATCTATCCATTAGCTTAATCAGTTTTTAGGATTTTTGAGAGCTTGAGCCTAAGTTTGCAGTACTGGGCATAAAACAGAAAGTAATAATGGCAGAATGCCACTATTATTATTATTATTTTTACTATACAGTAATCTAGTCTGCCTAATTCAGTTATAGAGTTTAAGACTCAAAACTTACCCTGACAACATTGAGCACAAAGCAGAAACAAACCTGGACAGAAGGCCGACTGATCACTGATTTAAATTATTACCCTATTAAGTACAAGTCATCGCCAAAATACTAACAACCCAACTGTGCTTCACTCGCTCAGAATATGGAACCAATGTAGAAAGCATTTTAAGATGGAGAATCTTTTATCTGAGGCACCTCTGCATGAGAATCACTTTTTCCCACCCTCTCAAACGTACGCAGTTTTTAATGTCTGGAAAACATTTGGGATTAAATCACTTTGAGATCTGTACATAGACAATGTCTTTGCATCCTAAGAACAGTTACACTCCAAATTTAACTTTCCAGCAACATATTTCTTTCCCTACCTCCAAATTAGAAATTGTGTTAAACAGAACCTTCCCAATTTCCCTCACCTCCCACCTTCCTCTATTCTGGAAAAAATATAGCTCAGTCTTGAGGACTCATCTCCGTAATATATAAAAACATTTTACAGTCCCTCCCTTTCAAAGATCTAAGAGTACAGTGGGAAAAAGATCTCTCACTCAATATCTCAGAAAAGGAGTGGAAGGCAGCCATGCACAGAATTCACTCAAGCTCCATATGTGTAAAGCATACAATTATTCAACTCAAAATTATATATCGAGCACAAATGTCTCGCCAAAAACTCTCCAAAACGTTTCCAGGGCAAATTCCAACCTGTTAACATTGCAGTCAAGTTCCATCCTCACTGGGCCACATGTTTTGGGCCTGCACCAAGTTAACATCATTCTGGACCAAAATCTTTGAATGCCTTTCAGACAGCCTTGGTGTCACAATCCCTCCTAAAACATTGTCAGGGATGCCAGGGGCCATGACCCGGCCGGGACGCCAGGAGGGACTGGAAGAGGGTCAGAGCCCTGCCTGGATCACGTGGGGTTTGCCTTCCGGGTTGCTTTGGGGGCCACGGGTCAAGGGCATGGAAGCCTTTCCCTGTAGGGGCCCGTGGTCACCGCCAGGAGGCACCCCAGTGCCTTGGGGACCTGTTACCCCAGCACTTCCGCCACACCAGGAAGTGCTGGGGGGAAGACTTATGACGGCGCCCGGAGAGCAGCCGGGAGGACAGCCGGCACTTCTGCCACACTGGGGCGTGGCCAGAAGAAGATTGCCGGGAACACCTGGGGCTCATCCGGGTCCTCTATAAAAGGGGCCGTCTCCATTCATTCGAGGCTAGAGTCGGGTGGAAGGAGGACGAGGCAAGAGGAGCTGTGGAGGCGGCCCGAAGACAAGGCATTGTGGCCAGGACTGTGTTTGGGGTTTGTGTGAGCACGTGACTGGGTCTGTGTGACCATAAGTATTATTGTATATAATGTAAATAAACGTGTGGTGGTTTCAAACAACATGTCCGCCTGTCTGTGTCCGGGCAAAGTTCACAACATTAACAGCTGTGTTTGGTGGGCTCACAGAGGGGCTTAAAGTGGAGAAGGACAAACAAACTGTGATTGCCATTATTACACTATAGGCACGTAGACTTATTTGCTCAACTTGAAGAATCCTAACTTACCTCTGTTAAGTCAGTGGGTAACCCATGTTATATATTTTCTGAAATTGAAAAAAATCTCATTCTCACTTAGAGGATCTGTGCAAAACTTTTTTAAAACCTCGTAGGATCTAATCAATAACATTACAGAATAGGCATTTAAACTAAAGAAGCGGATTCTCTCCCTTCTTTTTTATTCTATGTATTTTGATTCATTTATTTATTTACACATTTTTCCTACTATTAAAGTTTTGAGCTCGGCTTAGCTCTAATTCTAATGGGTAGGAGCTGATTTGTTTCGAACCTAGTTTTGATAAACTTGACTTGCTTGTATGGAATGTTATTTGATTTTAATAAAATTAATAAAATGTTTAAAAATAAATAAATTATTACAATCCACTCTCCTCTTTTCTCTTTGACAACAGTCTACTTGATCCTGTTCAGCTTGGATTTCAGTCTCCATTGCACTTGGTCCAAACACTCTTAGATCTGCTCGAGTTGCTTCATCTTCTCCATCTTTATCTGTCTTGACCTTTCGTCAGCTTTGGATACCATCAGCCACTCCCTGCTGATTTCTTTCTTCCGTAAATTTGGAGTCAGTGGTTCTACTTTGGACTAGTTCAGCTCCTATTTTTCTGACCAATGCTTTTGTGTCTTCTGGTCGAACTCCACAGAATGTCTCCACAGGTGTACCTCAAGGGTCAGTATTGGGTTTGCTGCTCTTTTCTCTCTACATTCGTTCCTTATATTGCTACACTGATGATGCACAGATCTTCCTCTCATTTCCTTCTTATAATCCACACATTTTAGTCTAGGCCTCCAGTTGCCTCTCTGCCATTTTATCCTGGATGAATGCTCATCACCTTTAAGTTAACCTTTCAAATTCAGATATCTTGTTCTTGACTTCTGATTCTCTTTTTCCAGATTTTTCTCTAAGCCTTACCTCTTACTAACTGTGTCCTTTGCTTTATGTTGCCCCCCATGATCATGAAACAGATTAAGCTTTGTTTGGTGTAAAATGTGACGGTTTAGATCACAACTTGTCTCAGGTACTCTGTTGTTCCTTTTTTGTTTATTTTAGGTGTTCCTGTAATCAGCCATGGAGAAAAAAAAGAAAGTGACAACAAATGTCATTTTGGAATTTGAACCCTACGGGGCTTCACTTTCTGATTAGCAGCTTGCGATAATGGTATAAATCTAACATACCTTACACTGCCACTGCTGTTGCAATTCTCCTTTCATTTTTCTGCAGGGCTTTTTATTTAGAAAATAAAGGGTGCCTAGGGGGTCATCTCATTCATTCTCTTTAGAATTAAAAAAAAAAGAAATAACAAAACACACACACACCTCAATTAGCACTCCACAGTAAATCTTCTTCAGAAGCCAAATTGGCTTTCTTACCATATACTTATCCTCGCAGGTTCTACCTTTCAGTCCTGGAATTAATATAATTCATCTTCCTTAATTTATTCTTGATCCCAAATGTCTTTTTATTGTAGGGCCACTGAAATCCAGCAGATCATTGAAGGTGAGGTTAGGTCATCGTAGAGCTGAGGTTTCTGTTTTTAATATGATGAATGTTCAGCTTACAGCTCTTCTATAATTACCTTACTGATGGCAGCTTTTGGCTGTAATGAGTTTAGAGTATTAGCTTTCTTGTATTTGCTTAAAAAAATAGACTTAATCTAATTCAGCTTACTGTATTTATATATGGATTTACACCAATAATATCTGAAACAGCATTGCACTGTTTTAACACATTCAAACTGCAGTACCGTTAGAAAAAAAAATCCTGTTGATTATTGTTATTGGTAAATGCAATATTCCTGCCATTAACATGATCCTACTTACTTTTCATTTTTTTCCTTTGGTATTTACAGCCAAAGATTAGACTGGATGTGGACTTGGTAGACACATCATTAATAGGGACTGGCAGAAGGAATGTTGGGACTGTGATGTACTTGGTCTTGAAAAGAATAACGTGCCATCAACCACAGGTTTAATAAAATTCTCCGCATCATTCCAACTAAGCCCAGTGGTCTGCCAGCAAATATTACAAAAGTCTATCTATCTATCTATCTATCTATCTATCTATCTATCTATCTATCTATCTATCTATCTATCTATCTATCTATCTATCTAATATAGAGCCATTCATTATCTATCTATCTATCTATCTATCTATCTATCTATCTATCTATCTATCTATCTATCTATCTATCTAGCATATAGTGTCTTTCATATCTATCTATCTATCTATCTATCTATCTATCTATCTATCTATCTATCTATCTATCTATCTATCTATCTATCTATCTATCATATAGTGTCTTTCATATCTATCTATCTATCTATCTATCTATCTATCTATCTATCTATCTATCTATCTAATATAGAGCCATTCATTATCTATCTATCTATCTATCTATCTATCTATCTATCTATCTATCTATCTATCTATCTATCTATCTATCTATCTATCTATCTATCTATCTATCTATAAGAAAACCAGCTGTAAGAACACTGGTCTTAGTCCAGGCCTGTCTCCGCAAGCCATGTCTCTTCCACTTCATCCATAATATAAACCGCCATGTGGCCAGTTAATTTTGGAACCTCCTTCAGAGGGAAATGGAGTTCCATAACCATGAAACACAGTACTTGCTCAACCTGAATCCAGGAAGACTGGTGAACCAAGCCAGAAGACCTGTCCACTCTTGTATTAACATTTTCAATTGCTGGACATTAAACACAGTTTCCTTTGGAACCCCAACCCTTCAACTTCATTTTGACTTCCATGTAAAATGGAAGTGTAGTGATGAGATTGAAAATTCACTATCGAGTTAAGTTCATATTCTGATTCTATGATGTTCAAAACATCTAGAAAGGTTGATTTTAGCGTGGGTCTGTATGTTTGACTCTGTGTGTGTGTGTCTGGAAAATCCAATTTCCATGTCTTAAATTATGAATTTGCACTAGATGACTACATCCCAGAAAATACAGAGCATTTTAGAACAAGGACTTTCCAAGAGATCCTCCCTGACACCAAGACCTACTGTACAGTATGTACAACAATACCCTCTGAAAAATCTGACCCATCTCTTTGGAATTGGAGGAGTTTGGAGTAGGTGATGCTATTAGGCATTTTAGGAACTTGTCCATGTTTGATGCCTTTCTTATTGAAGTGTATACAAGGTTGTCATCTGCTTTAACTGCACTTATGTCAGTCATTTTAATTCCCCAGTAAGCAGAAGTAAAACATTCCTTTTGACTGGGTGCACAACTGAAATCTGCAATAAGTAGCCTCCTAAAGTATTAAAGCGATGGTGCTATCTTGTAACTATGGGCTAGCAAGGTAGGGTTTAGCACGGAAGAAATTGGGTTGATAGAAATGATGGATGGATTATCACCAGATGTGAATGTTGCTGAAGGTCCAAACATAATACTCTTTGAGGTTGTAACACCAGGGTTTGCCAGTTAAGCATGAGTCTACTCCCCTGTACTCCTTCTGCTTCAGTCCCTCTATTTGCCTTTTAGCCTCCTATATTGAATTTTGAGCTGTGATGTGTTGAAGGACTAAAAAAAATCTGTGCGGTTGGAGCAGAAGAAGAGTCAGCTTTGAAATCTTCATTAGAGAAACGCTGTTAGTCAAGCAAGAGATGGCAAACAGAATCTACAGGAGACGGAGAGAGGGCTTACCTGTTTGTTGTTAATGTGCTTCCTTTTTCTGTTTCAGCTCATCTGGAGAAGATCAAGGGAAAGGGTGGGCTTAAATATATCCCTCTGCTTGGTTGCTCCACATGGACTTTGATACATCTAATATTTCACTGCGTCACTGCGTGAAGACATATGCTGAAAGAGAATCAAAAAGACAGGAAAGGGGAATGAACGTGGTGACGGCGACATCGGTGTTTGCTTTCTGTCTGCTCCTGAAAAAGGCTTCAGCAAATGAACTTTATTTTTGCCTTATTTGAACCAGTTTCTGGAGGCTATTTCCTTTTACCCCAAAACAACAAAGCAATAACTGGTTGTCAAAGGCATGAGCATAGCGTGGCTTTAATGGGGACTGGGCAGAAGTGCTCTGCCAGGGATGGAAGGAGGCAGAGACAGAACAGTGAAACACAGATTTAGATGTCCAAAAGAAACACCTAAGTGGAGACTGTGAAAAAAATGCTAACCAGAAAGAAGTTGTAAGAACTGTGAAAATAGTCCTAAAATCAAACACAGTACTAACATAGCGAAAAGTTCAGTTGCTGTTTATCCAGAATCTTGGACAACTAGAAATTGTGCAATAGTTACCTTTTTACCACGGCATGGGATGTCATGTGCTGAAACCTCCTGACTGTCGTTGGAAAAACTATAATTAAAGAGGTCAAGAGATGAAGTCAAAAATATGTGCAGAGGTCATTACCAGAGAGGAAAAATCAATCTGTTAAGCAAACCGGAAAGCATTAAACAAAAATCAAAAGTCAGTTAGAAAAGGAGCCAAAATGAGTGTCAATGGAAACATGTAAAAATTCACAAACCAACCGTTAATTTGACCCAAATTAATTTAGCAGGAAGTTTAAACTGATTACATCACTTCATTAAGACCTTGGCATTCTATAAATTTCTCTGTTACTTTTTAGAAAGTATTCAGACCCTTCACCTTTTTCACTTTTTGTTATGTTTAAGCCTTCTGTTAAAATAATTTCAGTTGTAGTGGTTGGGTGCCTCTCAGATTTACACTGTTGAAGGGACGGTGATTTGTTCATTTTTTTGGTGAGGATTCCAGGGACGTCTTGACCCGACTCTCACCACTCACACACAGAGACACGACTTGACAGCCAATCAAATAAATAACTATCCAGTATGATTAATGAAGCAAAAACATAAACAACAAATAAACAGCTAATGCTCCCTTTTCCTCACGACAATATTTTTTTTTTGTTTGTTTATTTTACCTAATACAATTTATTGTATTACGAATTTGTTAGTTTTCACATACCCCTTGGGGTCAGAGTGCAGGGTCAGCCATTGTACAGCACCCCTGAAGCAATTTAAGGTTAAGGGCCTTTCTCAAGGGCCCAGCAGAGTAGGATCACTTTTGGCAGTGACGGGGATTCAGCGGCAACCTTCAGGATACCAGTGCAGATCCTTAGCCTCAGAGCCACCACTCCACCCATTAAATGCTAACACAACAATTAACATCTAACAATACACTATTGACCCAGTCCATAAACAGTCCAAATGGAACAGTAGCAGATGAAGTGCAATGGAGGAAAAGATGACAATCCCGGGAACAGCTTTCTGTAAGTAATGTATTAAACAATCCTACTGGTTGTCCTGATGCGGTGAGGGGTGAATAGATCTGGGGGAGTGCTCCCTCCGATGAAGTGCGATGCCCAATCCACACTACTCACATGACAGTCCATACATCCTTACAGATTTGATGATCCAGGATAGAAATGATATTCCACAGATGGTATTGAAGACAAGACAAATGGACGAATACAAACACAAAACGATGGGGTTCCTCAGTGGCTTAGCCGGCTCCCTTTTAAAGTTCTCACTGGCCCTTCTTGCCTCCGGCAGCCCTTGCACCTGTCCAGTTATGACAATACTGCTGACAAATGGAGTCCATTAATCCACAGCACTGCTACAAAGTTAATTTTCTCCTAACACTCAAAACCCCAGAATGACTAAGTGAAAAGAGGATTTAAAAAAATTTTCCAAATTTATCAACAATAAAAAAACTGAAATTTCACATTGACTCAGGTATTCAACCCCTCTTCTCAGTACTTCATTGAAACCCTTTTAGCAGTGATTACACATGGAGTCTTATTGGGTATGACAAGACAAGCTTCACACTCATGGATTTCGAAAGATGAGCACTCAGTCTTCTCTGTAGATCTTCTTAAGCACTGCCCAGGTTGGATGGAGACCATTGAAGGACAGCGACTTGTAGGACTCTCCAGAGATGTTTCATTTAGTTCAAGTTTTTGCTCTGGCTGGGCCACTCAAGGACAGTCCCAGAATTGTCCCTAAGCCACTCCTGTGTTTTCTTTGTTTTGTGATTAGGATTATTGTTCTGATGGAAGGTAAACCTTCAGTCCATCATCTAGTGGAAGTTTTCATTAAGGGTATCTCTGTACTTTGCTTCATTTAGTGTTCCGTCAACTCACTCTAATCTCCTAGTTCCTGCCACTGAAAAACGACCCCACAGCATGATTCTGCCACCAGCATACTTCGCAGATGAGGTGGTGTTGCACAAGTGATGAGTGGTGCCTGGTTTCCTTCAGATATGATACTAATCTTGGTTTCTTCAGAAGAGAGATATTGTTTCTCTTAGTCGGTGAGAAATTTAGACACTAAGGTAGAAATCAAACATATTAATTAGAGAAGGAAATGTATCTTCTACTAGGACAAGTTTGATAAAACCTCTTTGAGTGAGAAACTGGGCAGAAGGAAAACTGTTCACTGCGTCTTTAATTACTCTAAAGCAAATGCTAAAGAAGGAGCATCCATCACAGGAGACTGTTACAGAATGATCACAGGATAAAGGCAGAGGCTCATACTTGTTGATAATCTTATGTATATAACAGTGCGGATTAATGCATATATATCACACACTGGTTAAAAGATATGAGGTTGTTCAGCATAGAGCACAGCCAGCTTAAAATAAAATTCCTTCTTTGTTATCCAATATCTCTTGAATTCAGATCTTATTCTGTTATGTAAACTGTATACACGCCAATTAGCAAGTCTTACTAGGTGCATGAAAGAACGTGACATCAGCCAGTTTCGTGATCCATCCCCTGGAACATTCTGCTTGTTTACTTGACCATTTCAGCTGTCTCTTCATGACATGATAAACTGTGAACCTTCTATAGACATGCCTGTACCTTTCCTGATCAAATCCAAGCCATTGAATTGACCACAAGTGGATTCCAAACAAAGTGTTGAAATGTTTCAATGATGATCAATAAAATTGGACGCACCTGAGCCACACTTCAAGTGTCATAGCAAAAGGTTTGAATATTTGTATTAATGCTATTTTACAGGGTTTTTTTTTTTATTTTTTAATGCATTGGAAGAGCATTTTTGAAATCCTGTTTTTTCTTTGTCATTCTTTGGTACTGAGTTGTACTTGATGTGGGGAAAAATGAACTTAAATGTATAACACTGGAGCATAGCAAGCTGCATGTAAAGGGGCCTGAATACCACAAAATATCTATACATAGCATATACCGCATACACAGTGGGTAGGGAAAGTATTCAGACCCCCTTCAATTTTTCACTCTTTGTTATATTGCAGCCATTTGCTAAAATCATTTAAATTAATTTTTTCCCTCATTAATGTACACACAGCACCCCATATTGACAGACAGGAAAAAAAAAGAATTTTTGAAATTGTTGCAGATTTATTTAAAAAGAAAAACTGAAATATCACATGGTCCTAAGTATTCAGATCCTTTGCTCAGTATTTAGTAGAAGCACCCTTTTGAGCTAATACAGCCATGAGTCTTCTTGGGAAAGATGCAACAAGTTTTTCACACCTGGATTTGGGGATCCTCTGCCATTCCTCCTTGCAGATCCTCTCCAGTTCTGTCAGGTTGGATGGTAAACGTTGGTGGACAGCCATTTTTAGGTCTCTCCAGAGATGCTTAATTGGGTTTAAGTCAGGGCTCTGGCTG
Source organism: Polypterus senegalus (assembly GCF_016835505.1). NCBI lineage: Eukaryota > Metazoa > Chordata > Cladistia > Polypteriformes > Polypteridae > Polypterus > Polypterus senegalus. The sequence goes on from NC_053165.1 coordinate 44,940,274, forward strand.
GGCCATTCAAGAACAGTCACAGAGTTGTTGTGAAGCCACTCCTTCGTTATTTTAGCTGTGTGCTTAGGGTCATTGTCTTGTTGGAAGGTAAACCTTCGGCCCAGTCTGAGGTCCATAGCACTCTGGAGAAGGTTTTTGTCCAGGATATACCTGTACTTGGCCGCATTCATCTTTCCCTCGATTGCAACCAGTCATCCTGTCCCTGCAGCTGAAAAACACCCCTACAGCATGATGCTGCCACCGCCATGCTTCACTGTGGGGACTGTATTGGACAAGTGATGAGCAGTGCCTGGTTGTCTCCACACATACCGCTTAGAATTAAGGCCAAAAGTTCTATCTTGGTCTCATCAGACCAGAGAATCTTATTTCTTACCATCTCAGAGTCCTTCAGGTGTCTTTTAGCAAACTCCATGCGGGCTGTCATGTGTCTTGCACTGAGGAGAGGCTTCCGACAGGCCACTCTGCCATAAAGCCAGGACTGGTGGAGGGCTGCAGTGATGGTTGACTTTCTACAACTTTCTCCCATCTCCTGACTGCATCTCTGGAGCTCAGCCAAAGTGATCTTTGGGTTCTTCTTTACCTCTCTCACCAAGGCTCTTCTTCCCCGGTAGCTCAGCTTGGCTGGACGGCCAGCTCTAGGAGGGGTTCTGGTCATCCCAAACGTCTTCCATTTAAGGATTATGGAGGCCACTGTGCTCTTGGGAACCTTAAGTGCAGCAGAAATTTTTTTGTAACCTTGGCCAGATCTGTGCCTTGCCACAATTCTGTCTCTGAGCTCTTCAGGCAGTTTCTTTCACCTCATGATTCTCATTTGCTCTGACATGCATTGTGAGCTGTAAGGTCTTAGATAGATAGATAGATAGATAGATAGATAGATAGATAGATAGATAGATAGATAGATAGATAGATAGATAGATAGATAGATACTTTATTAATCCCAAGGGGAAATTCACATAATCCAGCAGCAGTATACTGATTCAAAGAAACAATATTAAATTAAATAGTAATAAAAATGAAAAAAATTAAAATAAAATTAATGTTCGCATTTACTCCCCCGGGACAGGTGTGTGGCTTTCCTAATCAAGTCCAATCAGTATAATCAAACACAGCTGGACTCAAATGAAGGTGATCTCAAGGATGATCAGAAGAAATGGAAAGCACCGGAGTTAAATATGAGTGTCACAGCAAAGGGTCTGAATACTTAGGACCATGTGATATTTCAGTTTTTTTTTTAATAAATTTGCAACAATTTCAAAAATTCTTTTTTTTGTCTGTCAATATGGGGTGCTGTGTGTACATTAATGAGGAAAAAAATAATTTAAGTGATTTTAGCAAATGGCTGCAGTTTAACAAAGAGTGAAAAATTGAAGGGGGTCTGAATACTTTCCGTACCCACTGTAAATCGAGCATGAAATATATTTATATACTTTTTAAAATTAGGCATTTAAATCTCTCAAGAGTAATAATATACTGTAAGCTACCCACAAAGTCCTACCTCTGGGTCTGTCATTGGTGATGGTAATGTATCCCAATAATTCAGAGATCTTGATGGGTTACATGGATGAGAGTGACAGCAAAGCCAAGCATCACAGCAAGGCACCAAGAAGAAAAAGGGAAGCACATATTAACAGCTAACGACAAAGAGCTTAACTTAATAAAGTACACTATGAACATTTAAACAGATGCTTTGCACTATTTTCTTGCATTGGTGGTTCTTATTACAGAAACTTGCATTCGCTTTTTTCAGCGGGACTCTATGGACTTGCTTCAAAGATTTCATACAATGGGGCAAAGTGTATGATAATGTCAAGAAGATCACAACAACAATGGTTTTGCTTGGCTAAGAATAGCACATTTTTTCAATTTCTAAAATTAATTGATTTTCAAAAGAAAGTTTTGATCAGTATCAGAAGGAAGAGATTGAAATCAGTAGTGTTATTTCAGTGGTAAAAAAAAAATGAAAAGACTGCCAAACTCTTAATTCTTTTTTTAAGGATGGTTAAAACAGATGGGTTTAGCATTGAGTGCACATTCAGGAGCAAACCAGACTGTGTATCATTGTAAAAAATATATGTTCTCAAGGTGCTTTACAAAGCATCAGGAATATATGTCAAAGCAGCACAAGATAGCCAAGCAGATTAACTATCATGGAAACACAAGATAACTCATACACAAACATTAAAATTCTGGATACGACCAGAGATTATTCCACCACAAAATCAAAACTGAAAGCACTGAATTGAACGTACATGGGTTATTTGACAGTAAGACTTGAAAAAAAAAGAACATGGTCAGGTACAAAGAGGTGCTGTCCCACATTGAACCAGTGCACAGGAACATCAGAAAAGAGACAACAATAACCATAGTGGAGTGACCAGTGTTTACAGTAGACATGCAGTCTACCTCTGCAATAGATAGACAACACCTTCACAAGTCAGAGTAATTCACATCTAGAAATGGATCCTTTGAGTCCATCCCAGAAGTTTAAGGAGGGTGTCCCTAAGCATGGTATAGGCACCAATGAAGGAGTGGCGGCCTACAAGAAAACATGCAATGCTGCCTCAGTGCACTTGAAGGGAGACAATCCAGTAGATGGCAAGGGCAACTGACCAACTCCTTAGGGTGAGAGAGAGGCCATGGATAGTCAGCAGGGGAACAAAATACTGTCTATCAAACAGAGGGATGTGAGGCCTCCTGAGAAATCCACAAAGCCTCAACCTGCCCAAACAAGACCTCTCCCCAGGCAGCCAGTCCTAACCATTTGGGTACCCATGAACCTATTGCCGGTTCACCGGTTTTCCTTTCTTGGGTCACTTTTGGTAGGTGCTAACTATTGCATACCAACAACTCCCCACAAGGCCTGCCATTCAGGAGATGCTCTGATCCAGTCATTTAGCCATCACAATTTGGCTCTTGTCAAAGTTGCTCAGATCCTCATGCTCACCCATTTTTATTGTTTCCAGTTCATCACCTTCAAGAACTCGCTGCTTACTTGCTGCTAATGTGTTAAACCCCACGACAGACGCCACTGTAATGAGATAATTCATGTTATTCATGTCACCTGTTAGTAGTTTTAATGTTGAGTCAGATCAGAATATCATATATCATACAGAGAGAAGATCTATCTATCTATCTATCTATCTATCTATCTATCTATCTATCTATCTATCTATCTATCTATCTATCTATCTATCTATCTATCTATCTATCTATCTAGCTAGCTAGCTAGCTAGCTAGTTATCTCTCTCTCTCTCTCTCTCTCTCTCTCTATAGGCAACTACTACATGATGGTCAAAAGATTTTCTCATCTGGTTGAAAAGATATAAAGAGTTGGATGTTGAAACTACTTAATGTTTAATGTAATATATTCCCCAGCAAAGCCAAACACCCCAGAGATATTATTATGATTGGATGCAGAAAATGCATTTGATATGATAGAATGGAACTACCTTTTCACTACATTAGAGAAATTTGGGTTTGGCCCGAAGCTTCAGTTTGTATTAACAACATTTGTTCAGACAACTTTAAACTCGAACGAGGTACCAGACAAGGATACTCCTTGTCACCGCTGCTATTTGCAATTGCCATTGAACCACTGGCAGTTCACTGTCGAAATGCTGATCAGATAAAGGGGATTATCAGAGAAGGACTGGAACTGAAAATTTCTCTCTATGCAGATGATATGGTACGGTATATATCAGACCCACAAAATTCTGTGCCTGCAGTCTTAACAGCACTCAGAGAATTTCAAAAGATCTCTGGTCTCAGAATTAATCTGAATAAGAAGTGTACTCTTTCCAGTGAATTCTCAAGCATATAATATTAGATTAGACACCCTACCTTTTATCACTGCAGAACAGTTTAAATACCTCGGGGTAAACATCACAAGTAAACATAAAGCTCTTTATCAACAGAATTTTGCCGTCTGCATGGAAAAAATTAAGCAAGACTTGCATAGACGGTCAACCCTTCATCTCACTCTAGCTGGAAGAATTAACTTTGTTAAGATGAATATTCTTCCTAAGCTTATTTATTTTTTCAAAACATTTCAATATACATCAATAAATATTTTTTTAAGTAATTAGATTCAACAATAACCTGATTTATTTGGAACTCAAAACATCCATGTATCCAAAGAGCAACCCTACAAAGACCTAAGGCAGAAGGCGGCATGACTCTACCTAACTTTCAGTTTTATTACTGGGCAGCAAACATACAAGCTATAAAAACCTGGACACAAACAGATGAACATACACAGGCCTGGTCCGCAATAGAAGTAAAATCCTGCAGTACTTCTTTATATTCCCTGCTTTGTGTCCCAATAAATGCAAGTTATCGCCAGTATACTGTTAACTCAATTGTGCTTCACTCACTCAGAATATGGATCCAAAATAGAAAGCATTTCAAGATGGAGAATCTTTTATCTGTGGCACCTCTTTCAACCTTTGCAAACATATGCAGTTTTTAATATCTGGAAAGGATTTGGGATTAAATTGCTTAGAGATCTTTATATAGACAACATCTTTGCATCCTATGAACAATTACATTCCAAATTTAACATTCCAGCTACACATTTCTTTCACTATCTTCAAATTAGGAACTTTGTTAAACAGAACCTGGCTGATTTTCCACATCTCATACCCTCCTCCATGCTGGAAAAAATATTGCTCCATTTCGAGGACTTAGACACCATTTCTGCTATATATAAAATTATTTTACAGTCCTTCCCTTTCAAAGATCCAAGAGGACACTGGGAAAAGATCTCTTAATCAATATATCAGATAAGGAGTGGAAGGTAGCAATGCAAAGAATTCACTTGAGCTCAATGTAACAAAGCATGCAATTATTCAATTCAAAATTATATATCAAGTACATCTGTCTCATCTAAAACTCTCCAAAATATTTCCAGGGCATGAGCCAACCTGTGAACGCTGCAATCAAGTCCCAGCCTCACTGGGTCACATGTTCTGGTCCTGCACCAAATTAACATCATTCTGGACCAAACTTTTAAATTACCTTTCAGACAGCCTTGGTGTCACAGTCCCTCCTAACCCATTAAGAGCTGTGTTTGGGGTTCTTCCAGATGGGTTTAAAGTGGAGAAAGACAAACAAACTATAATTGCATTCACTACACTTTTGGCACGCAGACTTATTTTGCTAAGCTGGAAGAATCCTAACTCTCCTCTTTTAAGTCAGTGGGAAACCGATGTTTTATACTATTTGAAATTGGAAAAAATCAAATACTCAGTTAGAGGATCTGTACAGAACGTTTTCAAAACCTGGCAGGATCTAATCAATAATATTTTAAAATAAGAAGGAGTACAGTAATTCTCTCTTCATTTCTTTTTCTTCTCCATTAATTTCTATTGCCCTATTAAACTCATCAATATAGGTATGCTTACAAGCTTTAAGTATTACTCCGTTGGCCATGCTCTCTTTCTCAAGGGTGGGGTTCGATTCATTTTCAATCCTATTTTTTGTAAAATTTGATATATTTGTATGGAATGATTACAATAAAATTAGTAAAATTTAAAAAAAAGCTACTTAAAGGGTGGGCTGGTGAACAGTGTTAGATTGGCACTCACAGCTGTCCTTATGGGTTGGTTACTATTGCAAGGAGGAAGACAGATACAAATATGTCATTCTTCTAGCACTAGTAACATCCTTGTCCAGTTTTCTCTTTGTTTTAATCCTCATACACACTGGGACATATAAGAGAACACAATGAAACAAAGGTTTTTTGGTAAATGCTGCTCTTCTTGTTTATTGTCCAAATGTGTAAGAGAAGAGAGAGGCAGTTTAGCAACAATACTACACCTCAAAGAGATTTAGAAGAGCCTCAAGGTTGAGTCGCTGCTCCTTCTGATGAAGAACGGCCAAGTGAGGTGGATTGGACATGCGTGTCCCACTGGGTGGAGACCATGCAGCAGACCCAGAACACCCTGAAAGGATCATATCTCTTGGCTGGCTTGATGTTGCTTGGAGATTCCCAAGGAAGAGCTGGAATGTGTAGCTGAGAAGAAGAAAATCTGGGTTGATTTGCATCATTTGCTGCCACCACAACCATCACTGGGAAAAACAAATATGAAGATGAGATGAGATGAATAGTATATATTTTTTAAATGTATTTTACGTGTTTTTAATTTTTGGATCCCAAAGATGGTAGGTAAAATTAAATGGCAGCACTTAAATGAACCCGCATGGGAGTATGTGTTTGTACAAATTGTGCTTAAGTGTGATAGACTGGGGTGCCATTCAGGCCTTATAATCATGTCATATCTGGAGTGTTTGTGTTTCTTGAGACTCTGTATTGGAAAAAGAAGGTTTAGAAATGTTTGAATGAATCGACAATGGATGACATTTTCAGAAATTTCAATACTAGTAACGTAGGAAGTGCTTGGTTAAGACAACTTAAAATTTTACTCATCCAACAATTTCACTCACTTCTTCATTTCAAGTAAATGGACTAACAGAGCTGTTTTGAAATCAAGCCCTGCTGCCTGCGTAATTGATCAGAATTATGATGGTTTTACTGTTCTGCACAAGAGCCCGTCAGGTTAGAACCGGCTTCATGTAGGCTTCTGCTTTCTAATGTATCTTAAATGTGTTTCCATCTGGGCCTATTTTAGCAGCTGAAAAAAAATCCCAATTTTCTTCTGTTAGTTTGCTTTTGTCAGCTTTGAAATATCATTAATTACCGCAGGCATGTAGACAGACACAATCATTATTTATTTCCCATTCTGTCATTTGTAAGATTTCCGGAGCTATTCTTGTCATTTCAAAAGATCCATTCATGGTCTGTAAATGTTTGTAACTGGCACATATGGCACGGGTAGCAATTCACACAAATTAACAATCAAGCTGAATTTATGACTATAGAATGCAGCGTTCAGTATTATAAAGTTATCAAAGCCATCCTGTCACCCTGAAGACAAAAGGTTGTTTGATACGTTTCACTTTTTGCTTTTTCTTTTTGTCAAATTGGTATAGCAAAGTGATTTTCCTGATTTGGAAAACAGATCAAACTCAGTTCAAACTCAGAAATGGTATAGTATATGAAAAATAACTTTAAGGACTTGTGTATGCAAAAAAGGGCAATTTCAGCCTTCAATTAAGCTGTCAAGGCATTTAATTAAAGAAGTTAATATATTGGTGTAAAAGTCATTTACCTGTGAGAGACTAGACAAGGGGTGCCCACACTTTTTCGGCTTGCGAGCTACTTTTAAAATGACCAGGTCAAAATGATCTACCTATATTAAAAATGCTATATACAGTACAGTATATATATATATATATATATATATATATATATATATATACTGTATATACTGAGTATCAGGGATCAGAAGTGGGTAGTAACGAGTTACATTTACTTCGTTACATTTACTTGAGTAACTTTTAAAACAAATTGTACATCAAAGAGTAGTTTTACTGCACCATACTTTGTACTTTTACTTGAGTACATTTGTGAAGAAGAAACGCTACTCTTACTCCGCTACATTACATCAGATAAAGTCTGACAGACAATTTTCAATCTGCTCTGTGTAGCGAATGCTGTCAAGTTGCGCACACGCCTTCCATTGCGTCTCCAGCTCTGATGTGAGGTTTTGGATGTTCCCCAAATCAAGGCGCTGCAGCTTTGAGGACAGATGTTGCATTTTTTGTTTGAAAGCATTAACTGAGCTAATCATATTGACCATGGTTTTCTCTTTTCCTTGCAGCTGTAAATTAATTTCATTCAACATGTTGGTCAGATCGGAAAATAAATGCCAAGTCTAGCGGCCATTGATCGTTATTAAGTTGCTTGTATTCTGCATGTTTAATGACAAGGAAAAACTCCTTTTTCTCCAGCCAGGGGTCTTGGAATCTCAGCAGGAATTTCTCCCTAGCCATCTGTCTCAACGAAGGCATCTTTTTATCATCTCTCCATCTTGGAAGGACTTCTTATGCTTAATGATTGAGTGACTCACCCGGAACGATGCTTCGGTGTGCCTGCTTTTGAATACACCTGAACGAAAAATGACAGCTGTCCTGTTAACTGCGATTTTAGTTCGCTCTCCTTTCTCTTTCTCAGATTGCTTTTCGGAAGGAAGTCAGTTTCGTAGTTTTTATGAACAGTTTGAAAGTGCCTTTCCACATTTTCCTTCTTTGAAATAACAATGATAGATTGACAGATGAGACAAATGCACTTCGATTGTGACATTGTGAGAAAAAAAATCCTCTTCCAATTCCACATCCAGCCCATAACCAACATTTTTTTTTAAATCCCTTCTTTAGTCGATATAAATTGGAAGACTAACTAGATCACATAGATAGCCGGAGTTTAGCAGTAGCTCGTGCATTTGACCGTGCGTGCAGGATGACCATTGTATTACAAGAAAAGAGATCTCAGACTGGCCACCTTGTATGTCCATCAAGTGGCAAATGCATTAGGGAGGATATGTGATAGACCAACATTTAAAAAAAAAATGTTTTAAATGCAACACGATCGATGTATTAGGCACCCCTGGACTAGACTCTCATGTAGGGCTCAGTCTGGCCTTGCACTGGTAACTGCTTATTTAGTCTCTGGCTTCCCATGACACTTATTAGAACTAATTTAAATAAAAACTAAAACAGAAATTGAATTTATTAACTCTAAATGAGGCTCAGGCTCACTGGAAATCAGATTTCAATGGGGTCCACCCATCTGTCCACTTTTACCACTTATTCAGGTCTTGGTCATGGTGGCCTCAGTATGACCAAAGATGCCAAAATGTCCCTTCTCACCGCCACCTCCTCCAACTCCTCCAGGGTGAATACCAAGGTGTTTCCAGGCCAGATGAGAGATGTAATCTCTCCAGCATGTCCTGAGTCTGCCCTGATGTCTGTTCCCAGATGGACACATCTAAAACACTTCCCCACGGAGGTGTCTAGAGGACATCCTAATCACACACCTGAACCACCTCAACTGGGTCCTTTTGATGTCAACGGGCAGCAGCTCCACCTTGAGCTCCTCCCTATTGTCCGTGTTCTTCACCTCATCTCTAAGGCTGGGGCCAAGCACCCTGTGAAGGAAGCTCATTTCTTCTGTTTGTTCCCACAATCTAGTTCTTTCAGTCATCATCCAAACCTTGCGACCATTGGTGAGGGCAGAAATGTAGATTGATCAGTAAATCTAGAACTTTGCCTTTCAGTTTAGTTCTCTTTTTACAATGACTGACAGTTACAACATCCACAAGACTGTGGACACTGCTCTGATCCACCTGTTGATCTTCCACTCCCTTCTTCCCTCACTCATGAACAAGACCCGGAGATATTTAAACTCCTCCACCGGAGTTAAATAGAAGACGGATGGAAAAAAGCATTGAAAATCAGTTAACATATTTGATGTTCCTGTGGATGGTTTTAAAAGAAAACTCTCAAAATGACATAATTTTTAATCGATTACTTAAACTTCTTTGTTTATACTGAGAACGATTTTTTAATCTCATATTTTCATGAAGGATTGAAATAACAAAATTCCTGGGCTTCAATGCTGATCCACAGTGAGTAAAGTAAACAATATCAAAGCATATATGAAAAAATGTTACATTATTTGTGTTGCATATTCTATATATCAGGTATCCAGCCATATGCACACAACAACTCAAACACAGGTATTTTTGATAAACCATTGTTAATAAACAATTTCTGAAAAATCCTCTCATGCATGACAGTGAAGCCAATTCAAATAACATCGAACTTTTGAATCGAAGATCTGCTTCTCCACAAATTTATCAATTATTACATTTATGTTCACAACAGTAAACCACAACTGCAGTTCTTTGGGGTTTTTCGATGGCAGTTTTTGAAGCTACACAGGTGAATCGACCTTCTGCTTTTTGAAGTACAAATGCACAGATATAAAGCATACTTTCCATCTAATAATGTGTTCTCTCATTTTTTATTTAATTTTTTAATTTCTAATTGTACGCCACTCTTAGCCAACAGTCTGCAATGCTGAATTATGTGAAGTGCCACTGTAGCCAATGTGATTCACAGTATTACTGGGCAGGATTTCTGACCAAAAAAGGAGAGGAGAGGCAGGTCTTCAATTTAAAACATTATTGTGTATGAGGATTTACTGGAAATGGTTTACAGTATATCACAATATTTTCACCAAATTACATGCATTTAGTACTTTATGAGTGTTCAATGAGATAACTAACATGCAGATTATGGGACACAAGTAATTTGAGATTCTTTATGGACATTTTGCTTGCTGTTATTCAGTGTGAGTCTCCATTCAAACCCATTGTAACATGAATTGTGTTCGCTCCAGTCTCTTTGACAACATGAGATTAAAATCTTTCTTCTATCATCACTACACACTGGAGGTAAGCAACAGATAACAAAAAAAATATCATTGTTGGGTGACTTATTCCTTTAAGAATTTAGGTAACAATCCAGGAAACAGAAATAAATAATAAACTCAAAGGTTAAAGGAGCTTTGAGTTGAGACTGTCAGGGCTTAGCTGATTTGAGTTCTATTTATTTTTGTTTCTGTTTATTTTTAAAATTAGAACGCTTTAGATGAGGTGACAACTGGTGTGATTTCAGAATCCTTTTGATATGACGCTGCTCATTTCCAAGGTTGTGCATTCACACGTGTGTTGCAGACAATGATGTGTTAGAAACTGAGTAATTTAAAGGATAAACTTTTTTCATGTAAAACTTACTTCTTCACAATCATGTGTAAAAGGCGCTATATAGGCGCCTGAGCCGACACAGACTCACACCCGGAGGCACGTATAAAAACAAAAGAACTTTTTATTTTCTTCACCTTGTGGGCACGTCTTCCCCGTGACCCCCACAGGCACAACACAGTCCCCAGTACACAAATAAAGCATCTCTGGCACCACCACTCCTCCTCCAAACTTCATCCTCCGCCTTCTTTCTCCTTTCCGACTCTGGCCATTGAGTGAGGGGCTTCTGGCCCCTTATATAGTCCACCCGGATGTGGCAAATATACAGCCCATACGGGCTCAGGAGTCCCAGCTGCAGTGCCCTCTGGCGGCACCTGCGGAAACCAACAGGGCTGCACCCAACTCCAGTTCCCTGTGGGAAACCAAGGCACCACTCCAACCCAGGAGGGCATCCATCTAGCGTCAAGGGGGAGGTATTGCACAGTTCATGAACATATAGCAAAGGGGCGTCCCAGCCAGGCATGGACCCCGGCCATCTGCCACACATGATAAATAATAATTTGTGTTCTAAAGTGAAGTAAATTTTATAAATTTTCAAATATAACTAGTATCATGCATGTGCGTCAGAGGGTCACCCTTCAAGTTCTTCTCAGGTATGTGCTACCACCCCGAGCTGAGGGGGGCACTGCAGCTGTCTTGTCTTCTTGCTCCTCCACAGTGCAGAGAAACCACCCAGTGAGGGCAACTGACTCTGCCCCTTCTGGTCCCTTGGTCATAAAAGTGAGACCACCAAGAAGGAGATGTAACTTCTTGTCCAAGTCACCCAAACAGAAGAGCTCCATAGCCTACTTACATTTGACAAAGTCATCAGACTAGGTTAGCCAGAGTGTTACAGTGGCAGCAGTTTTGCTTCTTTTAGAATGCCATCGTGTGTTGTTTTTGTTAAAGTCTTTGAGTAAACAGAGATAGCCAGGTTGGCGCCCCAAAAATTTTTCATAGTTATCGGCCTGTCATTCCCTTGGTCGAACTAGTTAGCCTGATCTTCCATTTTATAATGGAATTAATGGGTACTGGGGACCTAATAGGAAAATATGTCCAATTCCTATGCCAAAAATGCTGTCAAGTATTGAACCACATATTGAAATTACACATTTATTACACAGAAAACAGTGAATGCATGTAATTTTAAGAAGGATATAAAGCAAAAAGTAAAACATGTTCGCGAGATTCAGCCATTTTAAAAGGAAATTGGGTTTACTTTACTTTCTTGCTCTTCTTTTTCCACAGTAATTTCAGATTCACCTCAGAAAATCATTGGCAAGTGCCGTTATTGACATTATTGAATGTCCGTTCAATAACAAACATGCGTACTTCGGTGTTCTAGAAAAAGAAAGGTTGAGCATGTGACGTGAAATCAAGTGACAAGAACTGAATAGATGTTATAAGATGTTATAGATGTTTAGTAACTTCAGTACAGATACTTTAGCATTGGAAGAGTGGTAGTTCAGAGCTGTCATTCCTGTCTCACACCTCCAGGTTTTGCGTGGAGTCTGAACCTTCTGCTCTGTATTTAAGAATTGATTGGCATCAGTGTCTGTGAATTTGTTCACTTAAAACTACTGCCCTTAGTTGTTTTATTACCATATCTTCAGCAAGAGTAACTCATCATGCTTTAAAAATGTATTAACCTACTTGTAGCGCTTCAATCTGTTTCATGGCGGTTGGGCTCTTTGACACACTCTGCTTTTTTCATTTTGAGTATTTTTTTTATTGTTAATTTACATGCCATGCCACAGAAAGTAAGATTTGCAGGTGGCTGGACTCTTTCGAAAAGGTAAATCTTTTATTAAAAATACTGTACAATAAAATGCAATCAGATCAGGTCAGATTTATTGTTATGTATGCATGTATAACATACAATGAAACTCATATATGCACTGTTCACCACGATGTTGCCACTTGGCATGAATCTTGCTTTATAGGATTGTAAAATAATGCAGAATGCAAAATGGGTGAAAATTAAATGCCATTTAGGAAAAAATACTTATCTGATTTGTGTGTGCCTCTGTCTGTTATAAGACATGGCAGAACATAACTGCTGAAGAAACAGAATTGCAAAAGCAAAAGTGGTATAATGAACAGGATATAGTTTGGGGAGAGGAGAGTTGTAAAAAATTCACCCATGGTGCTTTTTGTGAGCAGACAAGTGAGCAAGCAAGATATGCTTACCTTGAAAAAGTAGAACCAAGCATCTGCAATAAAACTTATTATTTCCAACTTACTTTTGCTGTCACATTCATGATTCTAAAACAGAAAGATATCTTTTCTTAAATTGAAACCTTTACTACTTTAAAGTGAACATATTCCGTAAGGTTTAAGGAATTTTTTTTCGTATTGAGACCCCGGTACCTATTAACTCCACTATAAATTGCAAGAGCAGACTAGTTATCTTAAATATAAACGTCTACACGTGGAAGTGTGTGTGTCTGTCTGTCCATCCCAGAAGTGAGAGGTGGAGTCAGGGTAAGCGCTCCACCGATAAGGAAACAGAAACTCAGTTAGCCGCTAATATCCAAGCGAGGTGAGCACATGGGCAAAACGAAACCTCCAAAGAAAGACAAAGTCAATTAGCCGCTAATAAACCAGCAATGCGAGCATGTTGGCAAAACGAAACCTCCTAGGAGAGAGATGCCCAGAGTAGTTCCTTTCAATTACCTGACATCTCTACATTTTAATTTTTTTTCTGACGATTTCGATAGTTTCTAGGACCCCAAGCTTTTTACAGCACGGGTTTACACAGCTAGTTTTTTATCTATACTAATAAAAGGTAAAGCCCTCACTCACTGACTGACTGACTGACTCACTGACTCACTGACTCATCACTAATTCTCCAACTTCCCATGTAGGTAGAAAGCTGAAATTTGGCAGGTGTATTCCTTACAGCTTACTTACAAAAGTTAAGCAGGTTTCATTTCGAAATTCTACACGTAACGGTCATAACGGTCGACAATGTCCGCCATGTTAAACTTTCTTATTTATGGCCCCATCTTCACGAAATTTGGTAGGCAGCTTCCCTGCGCTAACCGAAACCGATGTATGTACTTATTTCGGTGGTATGACGCCACTGTCGGCCGACATATTGAATTTTCCAAACGTTACTAATTCTCCAACTTCCCATGTAGGTAGAAGGCTGAAATTTGGCAGGCCCATTCCTTACAGCTTACTTACAAAAGTTAAGCGGGTTTCATTTCGAAATTCTACGCGTAATGGTCATAACGGTCAACAACGTCCGCCATGTTGAACTTTCTTATTCATGGCCCCATCTTCACGAAATTTGGTAGGCGGCTTCCCTGCGCTAACCGAAACCAATGTACATACTTATTTCGGTGGTATGATGCCATCGTCGGCCGCCATATTGAACTTTTCAACAGTCTTTGTTACTTATGGGTCCATCTTCAAGAAATTTGGTACACGGGTTCCCAACGCTAACTGAATCCTACTTACGTACATATATACGTCCATAGCCTGCAGCTCGGTCACCGTGTGAGGTGGCGTTGGGTCCCCCATCCCAACGCCTCCCACATTGTTGGCTGCCTGCCTATATAAGACCATCTGTTGCTCTGGTCTCTGCATTCCCTTCCTTGCTTCACCATGGGATTCACGTCTCCCTACTGATAACTACAGCCTTTTTGTTAAATCCACTGCTTCTCCGCTGCTTTATTGTTTGTTTATTACAATTATAGTTATTGTATAGGTATTTTAGACTTACTTTACATTGCTCAGGTACCCATTTCCTTTATCATTCCAACCCCCATTACCATGTCTATCGAGGTGATCACCATCGATGAAAGAACTGTCACTTACCGAATGGTTTCCATGCCCGGAGATGGCACCTACCTTTTCCATTCTCTGTGTTACATATTGCACGGCCATATCAGGCTCACTCTTGATATCCGGAGGAACATTGTGTGTTATGTATTGAATGACTGGGACAGGTTCAAGGTGTGGACTGATGACGGTACAGGAGATGATTATACAGTAATCCCTCCTCGATTGCTGGGGTTGCGTTCCAGACCCCCCCACAATAGGTGAAAATCCGCTAAGTAGAAACCATATGTTTGTATATTTTAAGCCCTTATAAACTCTCCCACACTGTTTATAAATATTCCCCGCAGAGTTATACAGCATAATCCCTTTGTATTCTCTTAGATATTAGGTAAGATTCATTGAAATTATGTATATAAACAAACTGTTTATATACAGTAAAACCTATTAATATAACTATAACTAATATTTTAAAGATATTGAGTGTCTCCGATATCACATATGTTACAGCCATTACAAAAGACAGGCCACCAGCAATATATACGTACAATGCAAGAAAAATAGTATACAGTAAATGTGTGTACAGTGACACTAAACGTACGTACATGTACTAAGTACTGTAAGTAGAAAATTAATTATGGTTACTCACCAACAATGACACGATGACTTGTCCGATAACAATTAGTTTAATTTAATTGCACAACAAAGGAGAGCGTTACAGCTCTTCCAAACGAGCCACTTTAGGCGATTGTGTAGCACTGCCGTTGTTCTTCTTCTGGCAGTCTTCAATCCAAATCCCTAAAGCAGATTCCATCCAGACTACTGCCTTATTACATCCACTTACAACTCGTTTTGCACCCTGGTTAAAAGGACACTGCGGCCGTAGATCTTATATTCCTTTCCTACTTTTTAAAAAGAATCGTAGCCTTCAACAAATCCAAAACGTTTACATTTTCGGCAATCGTTAACATCTTCCGTTTGCACTTGAGCACGGCCCCTGAAGCAGTAGCAGATCGTTTTGGAGCCATAATGAAGGGCTTGACTATACATAAAGATAAACACAAAAGAGCACAACTCTTTATACAGCGAAACACATTGATGCTGAATGAGCGAGACGAGACATCCTGGTTAACACTGCATTCAGCAGGCAGGAACTTAACTGCGTGCTCTGATTGGTTAGCTTCTCAGTCAGGAGAACTTAACTGCGTGCTCAGGTTGGTTAGCTTCTCAGTCATCCACCAATAGCGTCCCTTGTATGAAATCAACTGGGCAAACCAACTGAGGAAGCATGTACAGGAAGTAAAAAGACACATTGTCCGCAGAACCCGCGAAGCAGCAAAAAATCTGCGTTATATATTTAGTTATTCTTTCATATAAAATCTGCGATAGAGTGAAGCTGCGAAAGTCGAAGCGCGATATAGCGAGGGATTACTGTACTACACAGGAGCACTATAAAAGTGAAATGCTTAAGCCCTTCACCTGTGGTTCTGCATGTGAGTTGATGGCTGCCGCTGAATTGTTCGGTTGTCGCTTTCAAGTGTACCGAAATGGCCAAATATTTTACACCTTTCGACAACCGCCAATGCCTCTTAAACATCTTAGATTCACAGGTGACGATTTCAGTAGTGGACTCTTTGATGTTTATGAATGTTTAAACTCTCAAAAGCTGGATGTGAAGTTATCGATGAAACCGGTTGTGTGCTTACAACGCTTGACAGATGCCGAATGTTACTTCAACACAACAAATCCAGCAAATACTGTCGTAATTGAAACAAACCATGAAACTCAAACCGATTATGACAGCAGCAATCCAAGCTGTGAGATTTGAGACAAGATTACTGTTCACATGGCCAACTGTACGTTGTATGCTCAAGAGTAAGCTCAGCGCACAGCTTGGTCATATTACAACCGGAGGGCCGAACTGACAACATGGTATACAAAGATATCCTTAACAAATAATTATTGGCATATTTTCCCTCAGTTTAAAAAGGTTTACTTTTCTTATTAATAAAAATTTTAATGCAGTACTTCACCGCTGCGAAGCGCGGGTATTTTGCTAGTAATGTATAAAATATGCTCCACTTTAGAATGCAATTTCATGTGGCAAATCAATATTCACCTTGATGGAGAAGAAATCACCTTGAATTGAAAAATACTAAACTTATCCTTTAAGCTGAACCCCACATTAATTTTTAAATCTGCACTTTACTTGATTCTGATGTGATTAAAGAAGAAGACATTTCTGCAAAACAGTGACAATGAAATGGTGGGAACAAAAGCTACAGGAAAAAGGCCTTGTCAGATAAACTTTTGGGTTAGATTTAGAGTCAGAAAAACACCGGGAGCACCTGGCAGTTCAAAATGGCATTGACTTTAGACTGATCCAAGCATATCTGATCTGATACTCCATAAAAATAACTGATGATCTATGGAACTTAAATGTGACATTATTGAGCCTGTGGTCCAGTGAGCCTATGAACATGACATTTTCTAACTTCACGAACAGTTAATTGGCTTGATGACAGGACCGTGCTTCTCAGACATTTGTTCATGCACATTATAATTTTGTGAAAACATTAGCATGTCATTGATATATACCAGAATGTAAATTCTCAAAATATTTTGGAAGAAGTAATTGCCATAGCATTGAAACACAGCTGGGAAGTTTGCCAACACATAGGAAACTGCGACATTGTAGTAGTGGCCTTTGGTGGTACTGAATTCAGCTTCTACTCATCTCCATCCCTTATTTTAATGAGATTGTAGGCAATCCTAGGGTCTAATTTAGTTGATGCCATGGAGTCAGTTATCTAACTAAGGAGAGAGGATCACAGTTACGTGGTAATAGTTCCTAATAGGAATTTTAATAATCTTCCAGGACAAATAAAGGGATCCGAGAGACAATCCTTTTTCTTCATGGTGAAAAAACTAGCTCCAATAGGAGTGATCAACAGTCGGATAAATCCATTTGTTAAATTTTCTCAAATACATTTTATTCCTGGTTGATGCTCCTGGTGGGGAAAGGGCATACATTTTCCCTTTGGTATTGGAACATCTGGTAATAATTCTGTAGCACAGTCATTAGAAGATGTGGGGCTAATTCTGAAGAATGTTGCTTGCTTAATACATCCTTGCAATGTTCATATGATGGAGATAATACCTAAGTAGAGAAGCTGTGTTTTCCTTATTATACAACTGATCACAGGTGATTGGCCTTAAGGAAATCCTAACATTACCTTCAGTTACATGATTTTAAAACTTCTACTTCTTCATATGCATCTTTTCCCATTCTTTGTGGGGCTGGTGTACTTGATAAACCCTCTCCATACAGCTCATTCCTGCACCTCCTCGACAGTCAAGCCCTTTAACTTTCTTTTATTTTATCCATCTACCTTTGCTTTGGCCTCCCTCATTTTCTTTTCCCCTTTCTTCCATTCCCATCCCTCTTTTACCCACATATTCATTGTCTCTCCTCATCACATGTCCATACCACATCTATTGACTTTCCTGTCCTTTTTTAGATATCTCTTACTGTTTTGTTGTACCTCTGATTGTCTAATTTTTATTCTGTCCTTTTTTGTGACTCCACACATCCATCTCAACATTCTCATTTCTCACTTCTTCTCCTGCGCTTCCTTTACTTCTCATGTCTCAGCTCCACACATCGTTACTGTCTTACCTTTAACCCTGGCCTTAATTCTTTGATCATATTGGTTAGTGGAGCAAGTCAATGGCTGCTGGTTGAAAATCAAGTGGCATTGATTCAGGTGGAATATGTGCAGTTCATGCCACATTCTTGGAGGAGCTTAGCATCACCAGAAGCGTTTATGTGCTGTTGTAAGGCGTGGAGTTAAAAGCACCATCTGCTGAAAAGATGATAATATTTCACTACGCTGCACCTTGCTTGCTTTCTGTTCTTCATACAGCTCTTTAATGTCAGTGAACCTCATCTATCCATGTACAGTAGTATATAGTGCCTTTCATATCTATCTATCTATCTATCTATCTATCTATCTATCTATCTATCTATCTATCTATCTATCTATCTATCTATGTAGTATATAGTGCCTTTCATATCTATCTATCTATCTATCTATCTATCTATCTATCTATCTATCTATCTATCTATCTAGTATATAGTGCCTTTCATATCTATCTATCTATCTATCTATCTATCTATCTATCTATCTATCTATCTATCTATCTATCTATCTATCTATCTATCTATCTATCTATCTATCTATCTATGTCAGATGGCTAGCCATCCGTGAAGAGATTTCTTGATGCACAACAGATGGTGCTGCTCTTGTTTTTCTTCTTCCATTGAAGTTGTTCTTCCCTACATAATCAGCTTCTGCAATTTGCCATCGGTGCTCACCTTTTACTTTCTGCCATGGCACTCGGCTTTATGATCATTTTGCAATCATAAACCCATGACCACTGGTCACTTTGCTGAGGTGACCAATACCTATTTTTTTTTTTTAACTTCCAGAACGTATCAGGTCATTAGCTTTTGATTAAGACCAAGATCAAGGTTCTGGCCTCAGTAGTTTGTGAGTAAAGGTGTGACAGACTGACACCCTTAGCATTTTATATATATACTGTAGCTACATTTGAAATGCTGTGCTTATAGCTTCCTGGTCATTTTTGTTGCAGAATTAACTTTTACCTCATTTTCTCATTTCAGATGCATGCTGACAAAATCCTTCACCAGGTCATTTAGCACAGATACCATCTACTCGCCAAGCCACTAAAAGGTTACCACACAAATACTAAGTCTCCCGCAAACAGGGTCACCCATCCCACACTCTGTCTGAAAATTAGACAGTAAAGCGATGGCCTCCTCCACTTCTTCCCACAAATTTCAGGGTCTGCAACTGCCGAGCTCTTATCTGTTACCTCCCAGCTCTCCTCTTGTTACAAGGGAGGAGATTGTTATGCCCTACAAGTTCAAATGTGATGCAGATTGGCTTGTTGCTGTCAAGGTAATGCTGCAAAGAAAACCTCCAAGCATGTGGAGGTTCTCATTATTTATCGTTTAATGCCTTTAGGAATATTCTGTAAACAGGAAAGCCTTTTTTTAAGCAAAAATCCTTAGTTTTGTCTAATTTTATTTCAGTAACTGCAAAACAAGAGAAACTATCATAGCGTTGATTTTTACAGCACGTGCACAGTCATCATATGCACATTTATGACACATGTTAATGTTGACCATTTAGAACAAGTTGGAATGACAAGTGATGATAAAAGATGGCCGGCGTGCACATGATCTGATCCTAACAGAGTAGATTCTAATTTCATTGTGTCTTCTGCTCTCTTGCTGAAATGATTTTGGCTGTTGGCCAGATATCATTTAACCGAAGCTGGTGTGGAGAGGTTCCAGCTAATTCTGTGGAGCCAACTTCATCAAGTTTCACCTGGCACCTTCATAAAACTGCTTATTATTTTCAAGACACACCATTCCGAATATGTTTTAAATGAAATGACTGAAAGTGAATATAACCATATCGTTTTTCAAGATTCTGCACTTTAGACGGGATAGTTCAAAAAAGCTTGCAGGGTTTTTATATCATAGGCCATATAGTGAATGTGGTAAAGGGAAAGAAAGAAAAAAAGAAAGAACTTTGTCTAATCTTTAAAAGAATAAACAATATGTATTTTTACATTTTAAAGTAAGGATTAAGTCTTTTTTTATATTATTTATTTTAAATGTTACAGTTCTTTCTTTCTTTCTTTCTTTCTTTCTTTCTTTCTTTCTTTCTTTCTTTCTTCAGAAGCGGTCCCCCTCCTGAAGCTAAGCATGTGCAGGCCTGGCCAGTACTTGAATGGGAGACCAACCAGGAAAAAAGCTTGGGTTGGTGTGGGTGAGGTTGGTGAGGCCAGTAGAGGGTTCTTGCCCTGTGGTCTGAATGTGGATCTCAATGCTCCAGTGTGGTGACGGGGACACTGTGCTATAAAAATGGCGCTGTTCTTCAGATGAGATGTAAAACTGAGGTCCTGACTCTGTGTGCTCATTAAAGATCTCCTGGGCATTCTTCATAAAGAGTAGGGTGTATCCTGGTGTCCTGGCTAAACTGCCCACCATGCCTGGTCATTCTGGCCCCCTAATCATTCCCTGTCTCTAATTGGCTTTCTTTCTCACCCCTTCACCTCCTAACAACTAATGTGTGGTGAGCGTACTGATGCAAAAATGGCTGCCGTCGCATCGTCCAGATAGACGCTGCACATTAATGGTGGTTGATGTGGCTCCCCACTCATCGTGTAAAGCGCTTTGAGTAATTTGAAAAGTGCTATATAAATATAATCAATTATTATTATTTGTAAATATCTTTGCACTTTTGTATTCACAGTTGATTCACCTGGCACATCTGAATGTCTTTGTGTGTCGAGTTTTGTTTTGTTCTGGCCGTTTGTGCCAAGCTGTGTTTATTTTCTTTTAGAATATTTCTGATTACTGTCCTCAGACAAAGACGCCAGCACACGGGATCACAAATTCATCAGACTTGGATTTCACTCCCGGCACGGCCTTTTCTCTCCATGTTAATGTGAAGATTTTTCTCTGGCTATTCCTTCAGCACCTCAAAGACTTGCAGGTTATGTTAATGGCCAACTGTGTATGGAAGTGTGCACTGCAATGGACTGGCACCCTCTCCAGGTTTATCTCCCGCCTTACTTCCAGTGCTGCCAAGATGAACTCTGGGTCCATGTGATTTTGAATTGGGATGGAGCTGGCTAGAATACAGCTAAATATTTGACTAGGTGAAAGCTAACCTGTTCTGCACCATCACATGCCATTTATTGTTTCATTTATTGTTTCCCAATCTTGAATGATGATTATCAACTGGCACCAAAACCCTTTTTCACATTCCTTTCTTCTTCTTTACAGATCACAAATCTAGTAGGCTACCAGGCGCGGATACTGAAAGAAAAAGAAAACTTGAATTTTTTTAAAAATCATGGACCTATTGGTATTTCACAAATCTAAAATCAGCTATTCATGTTTGGTAATGGAATGTTCTTTCTGGAACTTTCATGTGGATGGTTCTTTAGGGAGCCTAAAAAAGGTTCCCCATTAGTTTCACTCTGAAGAACCACTTTGTTACCCTTATTTGTAAGAGTGGTCAGTGTGGGTGTTTGTGTTCACCCAGGGCCACCATTAACGTGAGTTAGGCATTCCCCTAGGGCACAGATCATAAGTAGGGGTTAGCTGCACAAGTTACCTACCAAACATACTGTTGGCACACTAATAAGCTTGGCCTAGGGTGCAAAATAACCTAGCACTAGCATTGTGTTCACCCTCTGATGGACTGGCACCCTGCCCAGGGACTGTTCCTGCCTTGCGCTTAAAGACTGCTGGGATAGGCTCAGCTTCGCTATGACCCTGCATTGGATAAGGAGGGTAGAAAAATGGACGGATGTTTAAGCATAACTAAACCACTAAAAAAAGCGTCTGATGTGTTTCTGCTCCAGTAAATATGTGCTTCTTTAAAACACACTCCAGTAGCATTACTCACTCTTTGGCAAATGTCAGGGTATAGCATTGTCAGTGTAAAACATAAACTTGCCAGTATAAAACAGGCTTAAATGATTTGTGTAAAATATTTTTTTACAAACCTCTCCAATTGTATTAACAATTTATTAATTTGATGGAGCTTTGCGTATAACCTTGTCCAACTCCCGTTCTAATATTTACGCATCTTTATACTACTGGCAGAATAACCAGATATGTTCTCAAAAATATATTAATCATAACATCTTGGTGGCCTGCTGTCTTATTTAGTACGTAATAAATAATCTAATAAAAATGATGATTTCGCACCCAGTAAATGCGTTTAAAGTCTTGAATAGGAGGGAGTGAGCTCTTTCGTGTGCGTGCGCGTGTGTGTCTAAGTGTGATTGGATCGAATGTCTCCCCTTCGGACAGTTTCGAACAGGAGCAATTCGAGATACACCGCACTTCTGTCCAAGCAAGCTCATCACATTTTTTGCACATCTCTAGCCAACATTTTTTACTCGGTTCGTGTTAAATAACCTTTAAATCAGAGTTGTCAGAGTCAATTAAATAAACGCCTACTTTGCCATAACATAAACCGGCTTTTCAGCACAAGAATGCGCACACTTTGGGAGTTTCTCTCGTGCAAAACGAGGATTAGAAGTTTTAGAGTCTAGACAGAAAAGGGGAACGGAAAACGACTTGCAAAAGAGGAGCTGCTGCAGGGCCTCTGGATAATTGCAGCGTATCGGATGTGAAAATGATAGACATTAGCGAAACGCGCTAATTGCCATTTAGCGTTGTGCTACCCGTGTGGACTCCGCCCCTTGCGGCTCCGCCCTCTCGGCGGCTTGCTGAAGGAGCCTAATTAACGGGTTTGTACAGATAACGGGACAGCGGACAAAGTGCCGGGTTTCATACATATATGCAACCAGAAAGGAAAGCAGCATTCCACGGACACAAAAGCCGCAGATACAGGGAGGAGTAAAGGTGATTTGTGGAAAAGAGACATGCTATGAACGGATAACATTTGGGGCAACACAGGTCATTTTTCATTGAAGCCTCAGCTGCGCGTTTACTCCACAGCTGACATTCCGCCCTTCGCTTCCCATCTTGAGCTCTTCAGGGAGATTTGATCTCTAAATGAAACAGAATTAGCGGGCGCCAGCCTTTGCTCCGGAGGAGCGGCAAGCACTTGTGCTCCTCGTGAAGAGGACGTGAAGACGCAAAGCCCGTGTGAGCAAAGCGTTTCAGCTTCGTCCAGCGCCCACGCCAAAAACTGACAGCCTTCATTCTTCGAAACAGCGGAGAACTCAAAACGGTGACAGCGTGGCGGAAATCCTTCTCTCTGTGTTTTGCCAAAGTTTTTTTTTAGGTGTACTTTATTTATGTCTTTCGACCCTTTAAAATTATGGATCTGGAGAGCAAGCAGTGATTTGGGAAGTTTAAAACCACAAGAAAAGAAGAATCAGAAAGTGAAATGCGACCCGGGACGAGCTGAGTAGTTGTCTCCGATGCCCTGCACGCGATTCCTTTGAAGTTGAACATCTGGCACCTGCAAGCTTTTCACTCCTCCACCGTATCCCTCCCTGCTGCTCCAGACATTGTGCTAGATGACAGGCGTCACCTGGATAGGCGGTGAGGGTGACAGCTGCGGGAGCGCATCGGACTCCAGCCGCAACATCTCCGCCACCTGCGATGAGAGCGGCTCCTTGGGCTGGGAACGCCGAGCCGGCGCAGGCGGCGTCAGGAGGCATCACCACAAGCACAACCTCAAGCACCGCTACGAGGTCCTCGAGACGCTGGGCAAGGGAACCTACGGGAAGGTCAAGAAAGCGGTGGAAAGGAGCACCGGAAAAACGGTACGTTTGTGTTAAAGAGCTCGTGCGATCTCGCTTTCAGTTCGTTATACCATTTTGAGAAGGCGTGATCGTGTAGAGCCGAGGTGTCCCCTGTTACGTTCAGGTAATAAACGTTCACTTGTTCTCCGTGTGGCGGGGGGCGGATTGTATTGGGTCCTTTACGGTCACATATCAGGAGCCAATCCTGAACGGGACATTAGTCCACAGCAGGGCACAGTCACTCACTAGCCTAACATTTTGGGATGCGGAAGAGGAAACCGAGCCAACAATGACGAGAACTTGCAAAAAATAACGCTTCATTAAAGGGACTTTGTAGGTCTTTACTGGGTTGTGTGTTTCTTTATCGGACCACTGCTTCATTATGAACCGTTTAATTCTGGGAGGGTTCTTTGTATATAAAGTTGGTTCTTTGTGCTTTGAAATACTTTTACTTGTGTAGGGGGGAAGCATTGAAATATTTAATGTATGGTAGGCTACGTAGCAGGTCACTAACGGATTAAGAAAACCTGAAATGAGCCCGTGTTACTCTACGTGTGCCGCAGAAATCGGGACCCATTGGTATGTCACAAATCTGATACCATCTATTCCTGATTACTTACTGCATGAAGCCTGTAATGGATCTAAATAAATAAAGAATCTTTCTGGAACCTTCATGTGAAGGTTGGGAACTTAAACTGGTTCCCCTATGGCATTGTTCTGAAGAACCACTTTGGCACCTGTACCTGTAGAGGCCCTGTTCAGGCTAGTATTTGAACCCAGTTGAGGCTGTGAGCGTCCCCCAGTGTAAAAGAGAACTTCATCAGCAAAACTTTAATACTTTCCTGTCATGGGAACAGCACAGTGGCTAATTGCAAACATAGTAAATGATTTTAAACTAAAATGAAAATCTGCAAAATGTGTTTATGATTCAAACACCAACTGTACACTTAATCTTTTGCTTTTGCTCTTCTGGGCTGTGATGTATCTGGCCACGTTACTGTCCTGGCATCCTCACTAAGCAGAGTGACTTGTTTGTCTTTGCTGCTCAATGCTGGGCGTGCTGGAATTGTTTTCTGTGAGCAGGTGGAAGAGGAATTCTCTTGCTGGATTCTATTTGGAATGGCACCACAGGGAGTACTCCTCCACTTTCTCCTGGTCACACAATACCAACACATTTTGTAGTCTTTGTGTTCCCTGTTTGGCAGCATCTGCTGGGCTTGATTACCAGGCCGTGGAGGCTGTCACTAGTGACTTAGTTTCTTGTGCTCTTTGGGGTCCTTTACTGTGACAAGTTGTGGTGATAGACGCTAGTACAACTGCAGATCTCACTAGGACTCCAACTGTCATATTGTTTGGCTATGCCTCTCCTTTATCAAACCTTTCATGACTTCTTGAGCATTAATGTTAGTATTAGTTTAGCTCATATATCCTCCTTAATAAAAGGCAAAGTATCTGCGTGCAATTTGTCATCATTTCAACAGATGACGCATCACAAATATTTGATGAAATGGATTTTATTACCACAAATGTTTGTGATGCACCATCTGTCTGAATGACAAATGCAATGCATTTTATTGCTGCATATGGTTGTGATGCACCATCTGCATTTCTAGAACTATCTATCTATCTATCTATCTATCTATCTATCTATCTATCTATCTATCTATCTATCTATCTAATATTCTCTGTCTTGTGCTTTTATCTGAGGTGTGTGATTAACCATTGTGTGTATGTCGATTACGTAACTTATAATTGGAGATTCCCTAAAACCGGAGTCAGATTCATTGTATGCCTGCATACTTGGCCAATAAATCTAATTGTGATCTGTTGCAGTGACAAATGCAATGTATTTTTTTTACTTCATACAGTTCATTACAAAATACAATCCAATGGATGATGTGCTGCACATGTTAATGCAGAGGCCTACATCGAGCACAGCTTCTACTGCGTATATAATACCCTGCTGGGGACACAAAGCACCTCTCAAAAACAGTCCTATGAAAATAACAACCCAATGCTAGAGACGTGTTAGCCAGTCAAAGTGTATTTTATATATTGTGGCAGACGGCAGGGGTCTATGCTCAGCTAGGACGCCCCATCAGTGTATATTCAGGGGGAGCAGCCCTGGACGGTGCAATACCTCCCCCTGGATGCTAGATGGCAACCCCCTGGGTTGGTGCGGTGCCTCGGTTTCTCACAGGGCTCCATGGGAATTGGAGTTGGGTGCAGCCCTGTTGGGTCCCACAGGCGCCACCAGGGAGTGCTGCAGCTGGGACTCCTGAGCCCGTATGGGCAGTGTATTCATCACACCCGGAAGTGCAGCTGCGATCAACCAGCTGGAGCACTTCCGGGTGGACTATAAAAGGGCCCAGCCAGAGTTTGAGGAGGAGGAATAGTAGTAGTGGTGGTGCCGCCAGAGAAGAGTGTGTTTTAAGTGCTTTATTTGTGTACTTGGGACTGTGTTGTGCCTGTGGGGGTCACGGGGAAGACGTGCCCACCAGGTGAAGAAAATAAAAGGTTCTTTTGGTATTATACGTGCCTCCGGGTGTGAGTCTGTGCCGGCTCAGGCGCCCATATAGCGCCTTTTACATAGGATTGTGAAGAAGTAAGCTTTATCCTTTTAAATTACTCAGTTTCTAACGCATTATTATCTGCAACACACGTGTGAGTGCACAATCTTGGAAATGAGCAGCGTCATATCAAAAGGAGTCTGAAATCGCACCAGTTTTCACCTCATCTAAAGCGTTCTAATTTTTAAAAATAAACAAACAAAAACAAATGGAACTCAAATCAGCTAAACCCTGACAGTCTCAACTCAAAGTTCCTTTAACCTTTGAGTTTATTATTTATTTCTGTCTGTGTCGAGTCAGGCGCCTATATAGCACCTTTTACAATGTCTATTAACAGCATGCAACATCACCTGTTGCTATAAATAGGAAAACCATAAGAACTACAATACAGTATCAGAATGACAAGCACAATAAAGTTAAAATTGTACAGTGGCAATAAAACATATTTGTCCCCTTGGACTTTGTTATTATGTCATATATTCAGCTCCGTTCAATTTATTTTTAATAAAGTGTATATCCCACTGGACAAGCTCAGGGTATAGCACTCTTGTACAAATATAGTACAGCGAAAATAAAATACAATGAACGCATGCAATATGCACTTACAAATACTTTTGTGTATCTAAGCTTTTACCCTTTGCTAAGCAATTTTTGCTGCCTTTCAGGTTCTTAAGACATTAAAGGATTATGATGTAATACATTGGAAAATAAATTAAAAATAAGTTAGTGGAAGGTGAAGCCAGTTACCAGCATAGGACATGACACAGAATTCAGTTCTGTTTACTTCTGTATAGCACAGTTCACAGAGTGCAGGCTCGGAGTTCACAGATGGAATGCAATTAAAAACTTTAGAGACTTGCTTGCATATGAAGATGCAGATTTTTTTAAACATGGTAAAACAAAGCAAACTGATTAACATAATTGAAGAATAACAGTATGAGTTTATTAACATTGTTGTTGAACTCCGGCCAGTTGACAACAGATGAGAGAAAAATAGCAGTGTCCCTGGGGAAAGTAAACCTCTGGGGGGTCTAAGGTCACTTATAACAGACCAAGTCAGACATAGTCCTTGTCCCAGTCGAGCAGCTGGCTCCTGGGCATTCTGGCACGTTCAGTGTGTCCTGATCCACCTGTTAAGATGACAAAATCTTTCCAAATTTTGATTTTAAAGCTCCCTGTATCTCCAATAAGATTCTCTTACAATTTTTACTTTTGTTGCTATTGATCAACATAAAAAATAAGATCATAATCAAAACAAAATTCTGCACATGTTATGAAATAAATGAGTCCATCCTTTCATTTTCGGAATCTTTTATTCCATCGCAGAGTAGTGTAGTCCTACAGCCTGTGCCAGCAGCAGTGACGGGATACCAGGCCCCACTCGTACACACCCATCCATAGTTGTTTATAGTGGACCAGGGAAGAGTCAACAGTCCCCCTAACCTGCATGTTATCAGATGGGAGAAGCAGCTTAACTTCCCATAGAAAACAGGGAGAACATGCAAACTCTTCATCGACTGTGACCAGGCTGGATTTGAACCTAGCTCTGTGGAGCTGTGGGCTAGCAGTCTTAACTAATGGACCACCCTCATACATACATACATAGATACATAAATGAATAAATAAATATATAGACATTCACTTTCTTGAGTCTTTATTTCATAGAAGCATCTTAGGTGGATGGTGACACAGTGCCAAGTGCCCCCATTGTCTTCTAGTTCATCTCCATAGGTGCATTTAATTTGAATTCCTGTGAAATGCCTTCATTATGTGCAGGTGGAGTCCATTCAAGTCAAGTCAAGTCAAGTGGGCTTTATTGTGATACCATCTATACACATACTGTACTTTGGTACGTTATGCAATGGTATGAAATTGTTTCCCTGGGCCACAGTGCAATATTTAGACAGTTATTATGTCGATATAACAATAAACAGGGGTGAGACATTTTACTTAAGGAAATGTCAAACAAGGAACAACATCTGTACAAATCAACATCATGTTGACAATCTGTGATGAAAGGAGATGTACAATAGACAAGAAATGCAAATGAAAGCAGGACAGTACAGAAACTAGATATGAGCCTGGGATAAGGGGGCACACACACAGGCGGTGGGGAACATTGTATTCATGATACGGACTGCCTGAGGAAAGAAGCAGTTGTTCAGTCTGGCAGTGTTGGTCCGCAGACTCTGATACCTTCTGCCTGGATGGAAGCAGGGGAAAGAGATTTTGGGTGGGGTGGGAGAATCTCCCATAATGTTGAGGGCAGCACTTTGTGAACATGTCTATGATGGAAGGAAGAGAAGTCCTGATGATGGTCTCTGCAGTGCATATTATATATTGTACAAACTTGTGGTCACACACATTACAGTTTCAATACCAGACAGTGATACAGCTGGTCAGGACTCTTTCAGTGGTGCCCCTATAGAATGTGGTGAGGATATTGAGTGGGAGGCTTGCCCTCTTCAGGTGGCACAGAGAGTGGTGATGCTGCTGTACTTTCTTGGTCAATGAGGATGTATTGATCGCCCACATCAGGTCCTCCACCAGGTCCACACCAAGTTATTTGGTGCTTTTCACTCTTTCTGCCACAGAACTCTTTATGTAAGATGAAGTGTGGGCAGTGTAGGTCTTGTTGAATTCACAATCATCTCTTTAGTTTTATCAACATAGAGAGGCAGGTTGTTTCACTTGCACCCGTCTACCAGCTTCTGTACTTTCTCTCATAATTAGTTTTCTAGTGGCTTGCTAGGTAATGGCACACACAAGTTGCATTGAGTGATGTCACTGGAGAAACGATATGTAAGATGGCTGCTCTGTACTTCCACTGTCAGTGTTTAACTACTTTTAGTAATATTTCAGAAGTGTTTTAGATTTCAACTTGCTACAAACTTACGACTGTTTCCCAAATTAGATTTCTGTCTACGTTTTGGGTTTAGGTGTTTCTTAGGCTCGTTTTCCTTGTTTTGGCATTGCTCATTCATCATCTCCTCAACCTCTTGTTCATTTAATCCCTTGGTCTGCCATTTTTCACCTCATGGCAGAGCACCAAAGCTCTGCGTGATGCATCTGTAGCAGTCGGTGAGAAACGAGAAATACCACAGTGTGATCTGAAGTTGAGTCTAATCTATCGACCGAGAAAGTACACCAATGGTGTTGTGATGGTTAGCACAATTTCCCTTCCACCAAAATTTCCTGCCACTACAGTACATGAACATTTTCTTCACTCTGTATTTTTGTCATTGGCCCCAAGCCACCCTAGGTGGAGTCGTATTGTCTCCAGAATTCGGTTTATGGTAATACGGGGATCTTTGAACCTGTGGGAAAAGATGAAGAATATTTTATACAAAAAAGCTTTCAATGTTAGCAATACTTCTGAGCCCTAAATACAACACGTTTTAGGGTAATACAGTTTGTTAATATATGTATAATGTAAAATTTCTCTTTGCCTTTCTACCTTTCCACTTCCTGAATAACTCATCTATTTAATTATAAAGTTATTTGCCTTCTCCCATCTAACCAATCTCACCAACACATATTGCGCTTTGAGTTGGGGTCTGTCCTGCAGCCTCGGGTACAAGGCATTGTTCATTTCCATGAAGGCGTCCACCCTTTTTTTTTTTTTTTTGTTCTCCAAAGATGTCTTTTTGTTTTCTTTTGAGTATTTTTGTGCAATCTGAATCCCAGCGAGTCCCAGGATATTCACACTTCCCTGCTTATTTTTAATTGCCCCTTGCAGGATTTCACTGCCAGACTGACTCAGGTGTGTGTGTGTGGGTTTGTGTGTGTGTCTTGCTCTCTGTCCTTCTGAGCCTGAGCTGCATGGGTTGCCATTAGAAATCAAGTGAAAATGAAGCACAATTCTCAGTGGTGCTCGAAGCCGCTAGACGTGTAGCAGACGCCAGCCTGTTTATCTGGCATTTATGACAACTTTGAGAAAATGCGCTTTTCTACTTGGGTTACTAATTATATAGCTTGAGAAAATGCACTTATTTATTTGGGTTACTAATTAGATATTTTGAGAAAATGTACTTATTTACTTAGGTTACTAATTAGATATCTTTACGAGATTTGTTACTCATTTTACTGCTTGGTTAAGAAATACGTTCATAAGTCGTTTATACTATCACAGTAATTTGTAGCCTGTAAAGTTATTACTTTTGATGTTCTCATTTGCTGGTGAACTTAATTGCATTTTTAGCTAAATTTGATAAATTATAGTGTGTTAGAGCCAATCCAATGCATTTCGCTCAACCTTTTCACTTTAATGCTTAGCGTCTGCTGGATCAAATTGCTTGTAAAACAATACTTGCTTGTTCTCCTGCTTATAATGGGCTGACTTTAGGTGGATCCCTGCTTTGTCAGCAAAGTGTGAAATTCCTGAGGGTTAGCGAGATAACTAAATGTTGAATGTCTGAAACTGAACCACCAAAAGTGGAATATAATTTATCTTGTTTTATTTCCAGGGCTATTCTAATTTGTGTGTGTTCATGAGTACACACGGGCCAGGGCTGGTTCCTGCCTTTTGCCCCATTCTGCTGCGGATAGACACTGGCTTCCTGCAGCTTGAAATTGGATTAAGCGGATTTGATGATCTCATATTCACTAGAAATATCATCATGATCCAGCAGCTAGAACGTTTGGGGATTTTACATTACAGTTGCTGACAGTTATTTGCATTAGCATTTGCTACCGTAGAAAGCAGACTACTGGAAGTCACAATGAGCTCCTAGCACTTTTCGACTGGGGTTTTCATTACTTTGTGTCTGTTCAATCCTGAATGTTTCTGGCTTGCCATATTAAACTGAGAGTCATATAACTCATTTTGAAGGCTTATTTACTGTACTGTACAGTATTTATTTTGCTCTTTGTCTGCTTTTGTCTTTTCCAGTTTAGATTGCTCCATTCTAGATTGGTAATTCATGATGTATGTTTCTGCCATGTCCTTCCGATTTTCTTTTTTGGTACATTTGTTACAAAACAATTTTCCAGCCATTTTGCTGTCTCTAGTCAATTTTGCTATGTGATTCTTTATTTGTTTGTTCAGCCTGTCTTCTACTATTTCTATACTCATTGTTCTTTTTAACTTGCTGGATCATATCCTCCATTATCTAAGGTTCCTTTATTCTGATTCCATTCTTAATTCTTTTATCTGTGTCATTAAATATAATCTTTTTACCTGAGAGGAGCAAATAAGCTCATATGTGCCATATATTCCAACCCACAATTATATAAAATCATGGAATTATCTGTGCTTCAGGTCAGAGCAGACATCTGTAAAACCCTGAAAGAGGACTAACCTTCTCCTCTGTCACCATCAGTCTAGCTAAAGAAGAAGCCTGCTTTAAAATGATGCTGCACACCATTGCCCCAGATACATGGTGGTTTCTTTACTGGATTGTACTTCTGTGTTGTTTTCCATTCTTTTTTTGTGTTCCTTCCACTCTCTGTTGTGGCTGCCCAGAGCCTCCATCTTGACAGAGGGTGCCGAGGAGATTTTCTGGTTTGACATATTTGACCGTATGGCCACACAGCAGTATGCTGGTTAGTGCCAGTCCGGCCTTGTAGCTCCAGCAGTTTGGATGTGAGTCCAGAGCCTGGTCACTGTGTGGAGTGTGTATATTGTTCCCATGTCCAAGTGGGTTCTGTCCAGTTATTTTAGTTTTCCTCTTCATCACAAGACATGTATTTTGATAACTGACAACACTGAATGTGTACAAGTGAGTCTTCTGTGCAGTGTAATGCTGTCCTGCCTGATTCCCTTGTACTCAGCTAAGCAGGTTTAGGAAATTGATAGAAGTGTGGACATTTTGCTATCATCTAAGCCTAAGTTAGGTCCAAGAGGTAGAATTTTTTGTTTTTAATTATGCTGTACTTGTAGTAAAGGGTGGCACATGAAAAATAGAACCGTCTCCAGCTGGCTCAAGCTATTATACAGGTGGGAACCATTGAGATCGCAGAGCCTCATTGTCGTAATGGAGTCAGCGGCCCAAACTGTGCATTAGTAAGGAAGCTGTGAGCCAGTCGGTACACCGACTTTGAACAGGATGGTGTGACATGTCACACTTCTTGCGAGCCACTTTCTCAAATTCACAACGTCTTCAAAAAGGAATGAACTGTCAACAAATGTTTGTGGCTACCAAGATCACCTGCGAGTTTTACCTGTGGGGCAATCTGAAGGGAAAAGTCAGTCAGTCAGTCAGTCATTGTCCAACCCACTATATCCAAACACAGGGCCAGACAGCACAGGGCTCAAAGCAGGAACAAACCCTGAGCAGGGCGCCAACCCACCGCAGGGCACATACACACACTAGGGAGAATTTAAGATCGCCAATGCACCTAACCTGCATGTCTTTGGACTGTGGGAGGAAACAGGACCACCTGGAGGAAACCCACACAGACACATGGAGAACATGCAAACTCCACGCAGGGAAGACCGAGGAAGTGAACCCGGGTCTCCTTACTGCGAGGCTGCAGCACTACCCACTGCTCCACCGTGCCGCCCGAAGGGAAAAGTGTATGTCAAAAATCCAAAGACATTAGAGGAACTTAAGGACAATATTCTGAGTGAAACTGGAAAAATTTAAGTAGCTGAGCTGCGACGTGTCTATGACAATATGGTGCATGTTTGCATGTTCTCCCTGTATCTCCCTGGGTTTCCTTTGGGTGCTCCGGTTTGCTCCCTCCATTCAAATACATGAAGGTTAGGTCAGTTGGTAATGCTAAATTGGCTCTTGTGTGTGAGGATTCACCCTGCGATGGACTGGACACCCTGTCTAGGGTTTACTCTTGCCTTGTGCACTATGCTAGGTCTGGTTTAAATGGGTTAGAAAATTACATGACATCTCTCTGTTACTATTTGGTATGGAATTCGTAAAAGTAATGGTAATGTTTGTGATGCACCATCTGTTGGAATGACAGAATCACAGCAACCAGATGGTCACACCGACACACTTATCATTTTACTAAGGTGGCTTTTTACTAGCATGTTTGAGAATATTATTTATTACAGCAAATTCTGCCATTATTTAATGCTATTGCCCATATATTGTAGTTAGCATATTGTAGTGTCCACCCCTGCAAAGGGCTGGCAGCCTGTCCAGGGTTTCTTCCTGCCCTGCACCCTATGCTAGCTGGGATAGGCTCCAGCAGACCTCCCGGGACCCCGTTCAGGACTACTGTAAGTGGCTTAGAAAATGACGGACTGATTATAGTGTCCACAGTCTTTTCCAAGTCAGATGTTCCTGGTAGTACAGATGCACTAAAACTAAACTTTCAAGGCATACAGTAACCTTTCTGGAACTGACATTTTGCTCATTGCCCACTTTTTTGACACATGTACTCCATCGCTTTGACAGAAGTAATCCCAAAGCTTTGGTGTATTATAACTTCATGAATTACAATCGCCATAACATGGAGATGCAATGATAGTGCAGTGCGTCTGACACTTGACACTTACTCATTGCTGCTTTCAGGCAATCCTAAAATGTTGAGGTCGGCCAGCTGTCTGGTGCTAGCATTCTGTCTGTGTGTTCAGATTCTTCTTTCCGACCCTGTGAGAAGCTTGTGCAAAGCCAGGCTCTCAGAAACCTCTTTTGTTTTTTTACTTCTGTTCTCTTGGGGGTCTTTTACAGCATACTT
Source organism: Polypterus senegalus (assembly GCF_016835505.1). Classification (NCBI taxonomy): domain Eukaryota; kingdom Metazoa; phylum Chordata; class Cladistia; order Polypteriformes; family Polypteridae; genus Polypterus; species Polypterus senegalus. The sequence goes on from NC_053165.1 coordinate 44,974,310, forward strand.
CTTCATCAGCTGTGATTCAGTTTCTTTGAATTTTTTCTTTCCTTTCCTCGAGTTCACAGAAGGGGACATGCTTTCGCTGAGGTTATTGTGCATGTGTGAGAAACTTATTCAGTTTATTAATGCTACGGTCTGCTTCAGCTTGCATAACCTCTTCCAGCATGTAGGGGAATGGGCAGGAAGATTTAGACTAACCTGTTAATTTAATTTTTTTAATTTTAAGGATTACATTGTATTCTGGCATATCTGCTGACAAGACAGGCATGCCATTTGGGTTGTCCATTTTTTAACAGAAAGAACTCTGAGTGATAACCGCGATCACCCTTTCATCTTCCGTGGGTTCCTTCCAAGCCTTAGTATTGTCTCCTGAGATCAGTCCTCTTTATTCAAACCAATGATCAAAATGACATTTACTTCCAGTTTCTGTCACTGCCTCTTCCTTTGCTCCTTTTATGTGATGCCAATAAGGGCATCAGGATGGTTACGCTCATAAAAATGTTCATGTTACTTTTCTCATTTACTCCAAAACAAATTTGAATATGCTTGTGGAAGTCTCCAATTGTTTTGAATCTGTGGAAGTGTCCTGTCATGTCACTTTTTTTTTTTAACCTGCTTTATCCAGACCAGGGTCACAGGGGAGCTGGAGTCTAACCCAGCTAACATAGGGTGCAAGGTGAGGCTGGAACAAACCCCGAACAGGGCGTCGGTCCATCATCTGGTGAACACACACCACACTAAACACATACTGGGGCCAATCTAGTGTCACCACTTCACCTAACTTGCATGTCTTTGGTCCATCCATCCATTCATTTTCCAACCCGTTGAATCCAAACACAGGGTCACGGGGGTCTGCTGGAGCCAAACCCAGCCAACACAGGGTGCAAGGCAGGGACCAATGCTGGGCAGGGCGCCAACCCACCACAGATGTTTTTGGTCTGTGGGAGATAAACTGGACCACCTGGAGGAAACCCTGGTCTCTTTATTGCCAGGCAGCAGGACTACCCGTGGAAGTGGTAGATGGATATGTGTTTGGGATGCAGCAGGTTTTTTAAATTGAAATGCTTAATATCTTCTCTTCCTTCCATTATGGACATGTTTTAGAAAGCACTGCATCCATAAGTCCTCCAGCATTTGCAGGTTCCCTTCTACAATCTGTTTTCACTTCTTCTATCTGACAGAAGGTACTAAGGTCTGCAGATTTAACAATGCACAGAGTGAGCAACAGCTTCTTCCCACAGGCAGTCCAGCTCTTAAACATCATGTTACCCCCTGTCCCTTTGTGTGCCCCCTTAGGGTCATTCCATGTCCATTGCGCATCTTCTGCCATCATTGATTGAAGTTTGTCAACATGAGGTTAGCTTGTACAGATGTTGCTCCTTCTTCTACATCCCCTGATATTAAATTACCCACCCTTCTTTATTGTTACATTGTCATATTCATTGTCTAAACATTGCACTATGGACCTGGGAAACATAATTGCTTGCCATTGTATAACATACCAAAGTATGTGTAGGAATGGCATGGCAATAAAGCCCACTTGACTTGACTTGATTACTAAATGAAGGGTCTGTAATTCTCCATGATCAGAGTTTTGCAAAAATCTAACAAGAATGGATTAGTTCATATGGACTGTAGAAATTTGACATGTTCCTTAAGTTTTTCCGATTTATTTTTCTGTTACCACCAATAATTTTCTGGCTTTTTGATTGAAATGTTCTGCCCTGCATATCGGAACCAGTGAACTTGTCAGATTTCATACAACTGTGTGTGTGTGTGAAGTGGCTTTTTGAAATCTTGAGTGTTACAAGCAAAATATTGTGCTCTGTGATGAAGCACATTTGTCATTTTTAATTTACTACCAGTAGGGTTCATGATTTATAAATCTGCATCTTGCCATATACGTAATACTGTCAGGACTCTGTAATGGAAAATTAAAATAGAAAATTAACTGATGAATGGATGTTTCTAATTGATACACTTCTATCTTCTCGTTTTAGGGTGTTTTGCTGTTGCCTCTCCAGTGCACCTCTTGTCACTTTTATTTGCACCAAAGTATGTAAAGTTGATTCACAATCACTTATGCTTCCTAACTGGACACATTAATATCCCTCAAGCTTCTTTCATTTGGTGTTAGACTGGGCTAATTAAGTACTCCCTTAATTTTTCTGAGCAATATAAAAAAAAATATATATGATATACAGTGGGTACGGAAAGTATTCAGACCCCCTTCAATTTTTCACTCTTTGTTATATTGCAGCCATTTGCTAAAATCATTTAAATTAATTTTTTTCCTCATTAATGTACACACAGTACCCCATCTTGACAGACAACAAAAAAAAAGAATTTTAGAAATTGTTGCAGATTTATTAAAAAAGAAAAACTGAAATATCACATGGTCCTAAGTATTCAGACCCTTTGCTCAGTATTTAGTAGAAACACCCTTTTGAGCTCATACAGCCATGAGTCTTCTTGGGAAAGATGCAACAAGTTTTTCACATCTGGATTTGGGGATCCTCTGCCATTCCTCCTTGCAAATCCTCTCCAGTTCTGTCCGGTTAGATGGTAAACGTTGGTGGACAGCCATTTTTAGATCTCTCCAGAGATGCTCAATTGGGTTTCAGTCAGGGCTCTGGCTGGGCCATTCAAGAACAGTCACAGAGTTGTGAAGCCACTCCTTCATTATTTTAGCTGTGGGCTTAGGGTCATTTTCTTGTTGGAAGGTAAACCTTCGGCCCAGTCTGAGGTCCTTAGCACTCTGGAGAAGGTTTTTGTCCAGGATATCCCTGTACTTGGCCGCATTCATCTTTCTCTCGATTGCAACCAGTCGTCCTGTCCCTGCAGCTGAAAAACACCCCCACAGCATGATGCTGCCACCGCCATGCTTCACTGTGGGGACTGTATTGGACAAGTGATGAGCAGTGCCTGGTTGTCTCCACACATACCACTTAGAATTAAGGCCAAAAAGTTCTATCTTGGTCTTCAGGTCTTCAAGAGTCCTTCAGGTGTCTTTTAGCAAACTCCATGTGGGCTGTCATGTGTCTTGCACTGAGGAGAGGCTTCCGACAGGCCACTCTGGCATAAAGCCCTGACTGGTGGAGGGCTACAGTGATGGTTGACTTTCTATAACTTTCTCCCATCTCCTGACTGCATCTCTGGAGCTCAGCCAAAGTGATCTTTGGGTTCTTCTTTACCTCTCTCACCAAGGCTCTTCCCCCCCGGTAACTCAGCTTGGCCGGACGGCCAGCTCTAGGAAGGGTTCTGGTCGTCCCAAACGTCTCCCATTTAAGGATTATGGAGGCCACTGTGCTCTTGGGAACCTTAAGTGCCGCAGAAATTTTTTTTGTAACCTTGGCCAGATCTGTGCCTTGCCACAATTCTGTCTCTGAGCTCTTCAGGCAGTTCCTTTGAATTCATGATTCTCGTTTGCTCTGACGTCTTATATAGACGTTTGTGTGGCTTTCCTAATCAAGTCCAATCAGTATAATCAAACACAGCTGGACTCAAATGAAGGTGATCTCAAGCATGATCAGAAGAAATAGAAAGCACCGGAGTTAAATATGAGTGTCACAGCAAAGGGTCTGAATACTTAGGACCATGTGATATTTCAGTTTCTCTTTTTTAATATATCTGCAACAATTTCAAAAATTATTTTTGTGTCTGTCAATATGGGGTGCTGTATGTACATTAATGAGGAAAAAAATTAATTTAAATGATTTTAGCAAATTTATATATATATATATATATATATATATATATATATATATATATATATATATATATATATATATATATATATATATATATATATATATATATATATAATAATATTATATCTTGTATATAAATGTCTACATGTGGAAGTGTGTGTGTGTCTGTCCAGCCCGGAAGTGAGGGGTGGAGTTGGGGTAAGGGCTCCATCTTCGAGGAAAGAGTCACTCTCTTAGCCGCTAATACACAAGCGAGGTGAGCACATCGGCAAAACCAAACCTCCGAAGAAAGACAAAATCGCTTAGCCGCTAATACACAAGAAAGGAGAGCACGTCAGCAAAACGAAACCTCCTAGGAGAGAAACGCCCAGAGTAGTTTCTTTCAATTACCTGACATCTCTACATTTCAATTTTTTTTCTGACAATTTCAATAGTTTCTAGGACCCTGGGCTTTTTACAGCACGGGCTTGCACAGCTAGTATCTATCTATACTAATAAAAGGCAAAGCCCTGACTGACTGACTGACTGACTCATCACTAATTCTCCAAGTTCCCGTGTAGGTAGAAGGCTGAAATTTAGCAGGCTCATTCCTTACAGCTTACTTACAAAAGTTAGGCAGGTTTTATTTCGAAATTCTACGCATAACGGTCATAACTGGAACCTACTTTCGACCATATATACGGCCATAGCCTGCAGCTCGGTCGCCGTGTGAGGCGGAGTTGCGTCCCGCATCATTACGCCTCCCACGTAATTGAGTGCCTGCCCATATAAGGTAAATATTCACAGCACAGGTGAAGGTCTGTGCTTATGCAAACGAAGATGAGATGGTCAGGGATAGACTAGTGTTTGGCACAAACTGAGCGAAAGTGCGAGAGAAACTTTTAAGTGCCGGGTCTTCGCTAACATTAAATAAAGCCGTGGACATCGCAAGATCACACGAGAGCGGCTCACATGAACTGACTGTGAACGCAGTACATAGAGAACAAGGAAGAGTGCCAAAGAGCGCTGAACAAAAAATGCATTACACAATTGAGAACGCAGCAATAAAATATGAAGCGAGAGACGCATACAAGCATATTCATAAGTGCAGCTACTGCGAAAACAAAGCACAATACAAACCGTAAGTTTAAATGAAGTTTATAGACAGGCTGCCGCTGACGTTTGTCATGCCTACGACGAATACGATATTCGCGAGATACAAGTTTAATGAGAAGACACAGGGTATAAACGAGACTGTTATTTTTAAAATGTTTCCTTTTTCATGACTTCTTTAACACACTTCTTTTCTGCTGCGAAGCGCGGGTATTTTGCTAGTAATATATAAATACAAATCACAAAATAATTGGGCTTTAGACAAGAACCCACCCCAGGGCACACATACGTAAGCATGTGCCCCCAACCCGTTTCAAATTTGTGCGCCAAAAACATTACAAGAGAACTTGGGCCTCCTCTGATTGCAGAAACGAAAAAACTCCAAGGAAGAACTGTCCTCGCCCTGCTCTTTTGACTGCGGCACTTAAATCGCACAATTGTAAGTGGTGCTAGAATTTCTAATGGGAAAGCCACAGAAATTGTATTATGATGCTGAAAGCTACTGCTTTGCATTCTTCACGTTAATACATCAGTATAACACACGACACTTATTTATGTTCGCTTCAAGCACGGTTTTGCATCTACTTTCACATTGAGGAGTTTAAAGGGGGCTCCCAAACAAAACATAAAACACAAAAAGAAATACTGTATTTGACTGATTGGGGTAAACAAATTAAAATCATAAACATCTACTGATGATACTATATAATCAGATTTCATGTTATTCCTACCGATTACCCATTTCAATTCAAAAGAACACGCTTTACTGTAAAATTTTGTTTTGCAAAGACAAATCAACAAAAGCCAAGTCACTAGGAAAAGCACAAAAAGCAGGAATTGATGTAATGCAGGAATGTTTTACTCGTGGACAATTGTACAGTATATAGCAATTTCAGGAGTAAGCAGTCCCAATGACCCGACAATAATGATATTTTTTTAATGATGCCTTTATCCAAGCTGACTCACCACATGTGAGATACAATTTCGTTTGTTTTTCAAAATGGAGCACAGGCAGGTGAAGTGACTTGCTTATAGTCATACAGTGTCGGCACAGGATTTGAACCCACAACCTTAGGGTCTGAAGTCTAAACCCTTAAGCACAAAAATAACCTACAAATAATGTCTACAGATATGCATGTAGTTAAATGTTCATCTTATACAATCAGGTTAACTGACTGCAGTACAACTGACGCCCATTGCCTTATGAAATTTAGATTAGATAAACTGTATTGATCCCGAGGGAAAATTCAGATCATACAGCACCAGAAACATAAAAAACAAGAAGAGAGACTCATCAGACAAATCAATACTTAAATATTTCAAAATGAAGTTGAAGAGTAAGCCGGCAGAATGCATTGAATTGCGCGGCAGAAAAGACCCTGCAGAGGCGCTTCTTAGCACATCGTAGTGGAATGAGCCTGTGGATAAAAGTGCTTCAAGACAGTGCCTCTAGGAGGGGACTTTTCATGATGGCATCCAGTTTTGCCACCATCCTCTTTTCCACCACAGGTTCCAGTGTGTCCAGGAGTCACCCTGTCATGGAGAAGGCCTTCCTGGTAAGTTTGTTCAGGTGTTGAGCTCAGATTTCCTGGATGAAGCCTGGTAACACCGCTAGTAGTAATAATATGGGACAGGATGAATGCTAGCTACCAACATAGGAGAAAACGAAAAAATAAATGAACTATAAGTCACACAAACACTTGTGAAAATACACATCTGGTGGCCAAAGTCAACAGTAAAAGAAAAGCCAGTGTTTATCTGATTGAGGGTGACTGGCCATCCAGCTTCTTCTGGACTTTCTGTTTGGTGCCAAACTATAAACTGGTTTCCATGATAATAATTCAAATCTGACAGCTGGATATGTCACGACTGGTGTCGATACAAGAATTGTGGAGTGGTGAGCACAGTTAAATCACTCTGTCAGTGAGCCTTGTGTGTGTTAATATTTTCTCTGTAATTCAAAGCTGTGTTTCTATTCAAAGAAGAGAATTTTATTTGAAATAGAATAAGGAAACGGAGATTTGGCAGCAAAATATTTACTTGACCTTTTTCAACTTTTTGTTACTTTCATTTTTTTTATGGGTTACAACACATCCTGCTCTCCTTGCAGGTAAATCATGTAACATGAAAGGAAGGTCATGTTGCTGACGTATGGTTTCGCTGTAGTAGTTCCACGCAAGCTGCTTTGTTCACAGATCCTTTGCTTCTTTGTGCCCACACTTGGCACACTAGCTGCACCCCATCCTCAAATCGCCATGGTCAAGTTTCCAAGCATTTCGTTTGGCCCACTGGTGATCTAGTAGGTTGACCTGATATCTGAACGTCTTCTTCTTTTGACTTGCTGGCCTCAGAACACCAATATGAATTGCAGTTTGAATGGTTCACAACAAAGGATACCTGCTGGATAAATATGCCGAATATGAGCTCTCGCCTTTCACCTAAGGGCATATTAAAGTTGTACCCTCAATTTAATTATCTTTTTAGGAGTCTTACCTTTGTTTTAGTGTATAAACAGTTGATTTCGGAGTCAAGTTGACCTTCTACCTTCACAGCAGATGGCAGATTTTACTGATAATTCGATTCTCCTTCACATTCATATAACATAAGTGCATTTTATTTCTCACTTGGTGTCAGTGACCTTGTCTTTACACAGACGCGATATTTAAAGAGAACCTGGAAATGAATGCCAAAGAAACTGAACAAAGGAACTGATGCCAAGAGAAAATAAAAAGTTAAATTTCTGTTATGCATTCAGGAACTCAGTAGCAAAAGGTAACTGAAGCGTGATGATTAATTTGTATGTTGTAGTCGTAGCAGTGGGCAGCACGGTGGCGCAGTGGGTAGCGCTGCTGGCTCGCATTTAGGTTTGCTTCCCGGGTCCTCCCTGTGTGGAGTTGTTCTCCCCATGTCTGCGTGGGTTTCCTCCCACAGTCCAAAGACATGCAGGTTAGGTGCATTAGTGTTTCTTAACTGTCCCTAGTGTGTGCTTGGTGTGTGAGTGTGTGTCCTGTGGTGGGCTGGCACCCTGCCTGGGGTTTGTTTCCTGCCTTACAACCTATGTTGGCTGGGATTGGCTCCAGCAGACCCCCGTGACCCTGAAGTTAGAATATAGCGGGTTGGATAATGGATGGATGGATGAGTAGTTGTAGTAGTGCTACTATTAGTTAAAACTGCATCTCCCAGCTGTCCCTGCAAGGGCTGCTGGGATTAAAGGTGGTCAGAAGGGTTTAAAAGGAGGGCAGGTGTCCAAAGAAAAAAAAAAAAAAAGTGTTGTATTCTGTGTACCTGTCTGGCTGCCTTCTGTTGTTTAATCGTATTTAGTCGTCATGTCCTGGATTGTTTTGCTGTTGGTCTGGATTATCATCCGTCTACCTGTGTGCTGAGGACTGATAGGGAGTCATGGCCTTCCAGCAAGAAAAGGAGCGCTCCTGAACTGTCCACCCGTCTTCACCATTTTCAGGGACTACCAGTAGGACTGTCTTTTCATTCCCTTTCAACGTACCGCTCTCTGGACTTATTATCTTCATCATTTCATTACATCCAGTGCTGTTTTCCATGGACTTTGCTGCTGGGGGTTGTTTGTGTTTGTGTGTTCAACGTATTATCGCCGTAGGGGTACAGGGGTGGTATTATTATTTTCATTTATATTATTTAATTTCATTATATTCTTTAATTGTTGTTAGTTCCCAGTGTGCTTTTTTGTCTCTGTTTGCGAGTGTGTGCGGGTCGGGCCAAGGCTGGGAGTGTCCCTGGGATCTCCTCTATAAAAATAAATAAATCCCTGTCATATTGACGGTGTGAATCTTAGCGGCACCGGACCGCTACATAGTGAGTGCTGTGACTGAGGAGACAGACAGACAGACAGACACACACTTACTCTTAGGCCACCACAGCTACTTGGCTCCACGCATTTCAGAAGTAGTTCTGTCTGCTATATCATCTTTCTGTTAGTTTGACTATTGCATCACTGTAACGGCTTAACAACAACAAATGAAGTTTAGATAAGCATTGTGGTCTATGGATAGTGTTAATATTCTGGTATGGCATATTTGCATTTCCAATTAGACAGTAATATTAACTTCCTTTAGTTATTCATTTAAATGCGTACACAGAAAGTGGATGCTGTGCAGCCTTGTTGGCAGATTTGTTGATTCAGGTGTTTTGAGCACTGAAATCCGTATCTCCTGTGGCTCTTTGTCCTCGGATCTCTTAACGATAGTCCTTTTCAACTCTGTTTGACGGATTGCAATACACCTGTGACACACCGTTTACTTCAAATGCACATTTTACAGTTCATTTTTTCACAAACATTACTGCCATTTTTTTTTTCTTCAACCTTTTATCGACTCCCATACTCTCTTTGTAACTGTGAACAACAGAGAGCTCACACAGCAGCTGTGACAACGTATCACTCCCTCGTCCATTGATGTCTTTGAATGCCAAGTGATGTTACAGAAAGGTTCTTTGCTTGGGACAGGTTATGTTTCTTTTTGACATATGCATTGTGCTCTCCACACACATTTACGTGTTGAACTGGAGTCTTTTTCTGAGGGGCGCCTCCCAGCAGCCGTGAGTCGAGGTAATTCTTCCAAGAATTGAAAGCACGGGCCAATCGCGGCCTGTATCGGCTACCAATAATTGACCATTCACGCCCCGTTTCGGCTACCAAGAATTGGCCAATGACGGCTCGCTCTGCTACCAAGAATTGACGAATCACGACTACCAAAACTCGGAGAGGGCGGGCCAACCTCTTGTCAGTTGATGTATTCTGCAAAAGCTTGTTCGAGTCGGCACACAGACGCTTCGCGATTTGCGTTGCTTTTTGAACTGTCTAAAAATGTTACTCACTAGTGTCGGTTTGTGCAGATATATTTACGTTCACCTACACATGTTCTGAATGATTTTTTTAAACATTCTTGGTTAAGTTTATTACATTTACTAAATATTTGTGCAACACGTGTAAAGACAGATATAGTAATGCATAAATACGGTATAATAAACATATATATATCTATATATCTATCTATATATCTATATATATATATATATAGTTAATTATGCTTGTTTACTAGAACACATATAGCTGTTTTGCACTAAGTATATAAACATTTCCCTTTGCAATATTGCAATATTTCCAAATATTTATTTTTACCTACTTCAAGAATGTCAGTTTGTGCAGATATAATTACATTTATCTGCACATTTTTTGAATGATTTTTTAATTATTCTTGGTTAAGTTTATTACATTTATTAAATATTTATGCATATATAATATAATATAATAAACATTGAATTGTATAATCAGTTCAATTTTACATAGTGAGCTTTAAAAATATGAAGTGCTCTATAATTATAAAAATACAAATCATAGAAAGTGAAAAGTTTTTTTTCTTGACTTTATCTTTGCCAATTTAAAAACTTTAAACTGAATTGTTTGGGCGAGTTCATTTTATCTGAAAATGATAAATCAACTATGTGTACATATTTCCTACAAAAGACTCTTGGAAAGTCTTTCTGGTATATAAAGACCAATGAATTACTGCAGTAAAAATTATATATATACTGTGTATATATGTACCTGTAAAAACAAGAGACCGGTATGCTTTTTTTTTAATACTTAACACTAATTTCACAAATCGTTCATATCAAGGCCAATATAGAATAATAATAATACTCTATTAACATTGATGTTATAAATTATGCTTATAAAGTAGACCTACACCTTTAATACTCAGACAATGCTATATATATAAGTGGTGTGTATGCTGTTTACTAGAACACATAGTTATTTTGCACTAAGTATATAAACATTTTCATTTGCAATATTTCCAAATATTTAATTTTACCTACTTCAAATTAATTGTCAGCATCAACTAGAATATATTACTTCCCAAATGTTATAAATATATACAAACACAAAGCTGTGCACTATTATTTATTAAATCTTATTGTGCTTTCATTTTTATTTTATCCTTCTTGATTATCTGTGCAGCCGTCTCAGACGATAGTAAAGGCACTTTATAAGGAAGTGAAATGCATTATTATTTGTTATAATTATGATTCAATAGAATGGGCAGGCAGTTTGTTTAAGTGTGATTTTGTTAACTTTGCTTGTTGTCTGTGTGTTCCTGGACAAATCATACACTAAACAGTTTTCGTTTAATCAAAAAAGAAAAATAAACAAACTACAACTGCAATGTAGGATTCAAAGCACCATTCGTTGAAGGGAAAGTTGTTTTTTTTTTTCCATTCGGCAATGTGCCTTGAGCGGGATTCGAACTCGCGTCCCTGCAGTAATTTCTGGTAGGTCGTCTCTCAAGAATTGCAGCTGTGCCTCGACTAATGCGCGATATCCTTGGCACGCTCTCTGTTAGACCAGGTGAACAAGAGCACCATTACCCAATGCAGTTCAAAATCACCACCACTAATTTGAGCACCACCTTCATGAGGCGTTGGATTGGGTTAGTAACGTGACACTCAATGAGCCGTCTAATTGTCCATTGTGAAAGGATTCCACACAACACAGAGTAAGGTTTGGGGGCAGCCGCCCTTATACTTGAGAGAGGCTGCCAAAATGGAAGTTTGTGGTTCAAAAATGTTACAAGTCTTAACAGACTTCACTCCAACACAGAACAGTACAGACAGGCAAACAAGGCGGTTTTAAAGCCGGGCAGGGGAAATAATGTCATTGGGGTAGGAACTGGAAGTGATGTCCTCGAGTCCATGTGAAATTTCCCGTGGTTGATCTACCGATGAAAAAGAGGAAGGATGAGTGCACTTTGCCCCCTCCTGGTCTGGCACAGAATTATCCCTTTGTGAACCCTTCAGCTCCCTCCCATGCGCTAGTGTGTGACACCATCTAAAACTGATAATTAACTGAGTGATCGCTGCAACCATCTTCCTAAACATTCAAGTGCAGAAAAAGTGTTTAGTGTCCCAGTAGCTTGTTTGATTTCTCCCATTTGATGTTCTGCTCAAGAGATTTATGGTTAAACTCAACATTATGGGGTAATGTCGTTTAAGATACCTGTACACATTTGTATCATGCAAGGCTGGGAAATACATGATCCATTGTTGAGGTGTCTCTTTCATAAGGTAATGCTGCATGAATGGTGATTGTTCATGTAAAGCACGGGTGTCGAACTCCGGTCCTGGAGGGCCACAGTGGCTGCAGGTTTCATTCTAACCATCTACTTCATTAGTGACCAGTTTTTGCTACTAATTAACTTCTTTTGCCTTAATTTTAATTAACTTGACTCAGGCCACTTAGCTTCTTTATCCTTAATTAGCAACCAAACAATAATGAGACACAAAACAAGCCACCACATGACCAGCTCAACTGTGCCCATCACTCAAAATCTGAAAATGAAGAAAGGTGAAGGTTTCAACAAAGGTTGATCTCTCAGCTCACCAAAACATGTTGATGGTGTCCTCAGAAAAAAAAAAACTTAAAGTCAACAGTTTTGGAAATGCCTGCTGTGGCAGAATGAGAGCAGCAACAAGCCATGGAATTAAATAATGGGTTTAATTAACCACAAAAAATCTACTTCTCATTAAGAGATTGGTTGGAGTGAAATTGGTTGAAGTTTAAAATCCCAATGGCGGCACGGTGGCACAGTGGTAGCACTGCTGCTTTGCAGTAATAAGACCTGGGTTCGCTTCCTGGGTCCTCCCTGCGTGGAGTTTGCATGTTGTCCCCGTGTCTGCGTGGGTTTCCTCCAGGTGCTCCGGTTTCCTCCCACAGTCCAAAGACATGCAGGTGAGGCGCATTGGCAATCCTAAGTTGTCCTTAGTGTGTGCCCTGTAGTGGGCTGGCGCCCTGCCCAGGGTTTGTCTCCTGCTCTGTGCCCTGTGTTGGCTGGGATTGGCTCCAGCAGACCCCCGTGACCCTGTAGTTAGGATAATGGATGGTCATTTCTGTTTGGCTGTCATTTAATGAAGAAAAGAATCAATTCAAAGGACTGAATCCTTAAAAACAAGGCAATTAAAATGAAGGGGAAAGAAGTTAATTAGTTAATTGGTCACTGATTAGAATAAGGGGTAGAAAAGAAGACCTGCAGCTACGGCGGCCCTCCAGGCCTGGTGTTCGACACCCCTGATGTAAAGGAACAGGAGCACACCTTTTAAATAGTTCTTTTATGAAGGGTTTCAGTCTTTTCTGACACTCCAACGATTCTCTTTTTTATGAAAGCCATCATTCTCCATATCCTTGAAATTACAAACATCAGCCATTGCCTTTAATTTTAGTGTTTGCTGTTTGACAAGTTCTTTGTTAACATTAAGATAATTTATTACATATGCTGCCAATAATAATAATCTAATTAACTGGAAGATTCATAAAAAAACTTAAAGGGTGAGTGGAAAGTAGCTACTGTATACATTGCTAAAATATAAAATGATTATTTAACATGACACATGGTTTTTATGCCCAGAATCCCATTCAGGGTTTGTTCTTGCTGGGATTCTTTGTAGATATTCACAATACTGCCTTGGAAAGTGGTTGGATGGATTTATTATGTGTATTACCATCAATAAATTATTTACTGGGGGAGGTTTGAATGAATATGACATCAGTAGAAAGGCATGGTGGAGCAATGGCTAATGCTACTACTTCATCAGTTCAGTAGACTGACCCCTGTGTATGTCTGTATTCTCCAGAATCTCTGCGTTTCCATCAGAATTCCAAAGACCCACAGATTAGGTTAAATGGTGGCCTGGCATGAGTGAAATAAAACTAGGTTAGGATAGGTTCTGGGCCCCAGCACTCTGAATTGGGCAGTGGCAGCTATGCATGATAGGTGAAACAGTTTTAGAATACAGTAGAGGAAATGTGTACAGTACTCTGTTTTTATTTAGGTACGTGATGTGTGGCACCATGAAATTTGTGCTAAGAAACAGTTTCTGGTTTGAGAAATACTAATGTTTGTGTAAAAAGATTCTTATACAAGGATGGCACAGTATTGCACTGTTTAGTGATGCTACCTCATGGAGGCAGCATCTCTGGATAAGAATCCCAAATTATCAATGGATTTTACATGTCTTGCCAGCGTCTGTATGGATTTTTCACCTTGAACTCTGGTTTTCCAGGCACATTCCCAAAATTGTTCAGCTTATCTTAATGGGTAATTCTAAACTGGTCCATTATAAATCAATGTAGATGTGTGAATGAATGGACTGCTTGATGCTCTGTCCCTGTGTGGGCGTAAGTAAGGAACGAGCCTTGATGTTGCCAGGAGCGGCTCTGCCCTAAACCGTTTTTCAGATTAAATGGATTTCATAGTGTTATTTCATGTTCTTTTGTTCATTTAATCTACAAATCTCTGTGACCCTGCTCTGGATAAGAGGTTTTGGAAAATGGATGAATGGATGTCGAAATATCGTGCACACCCTCCATACTGCGTAAACGTTTGCAATAGTAAGCAAATTAAATTAGCAAAGAATTTAGATGCACTTCTCCATGAAAAGGTCAGTGTCAGAGAATTAAAAAAAACAACTGATATGATTACCATCTGTGTACATTTTATAAAAGTAATAGAAAATTCTGCTTGATCTTCATTTAATGTATGTGTTATCAGTATAATACTCCAAGGTATTGTCTCTGTTTACTTTACATTGTTCCTGCTCTCGTTTTTTGCTGGAATTCAGTTTTTATTATGCATGCCATTCAAATTTGTAAGTTCCAATTTACATATTTTTGCTAGGTTTGGAAGAACATGTACTGTTTTAAATAATTGAACAGACTCCCTTGAGTGGTCTAATTTTGAAGAGGATTGACTGGAAGCTTTATTTGGGAGGCTGGCAGGACTTTCATTTCAAGGAACTAAATTTCATAAAAGGCACAGCTTTTAATGAAATGTACCTTACATCTTGTTAATTTTTTACAGTATAGTGTATTAATCTTTTTTTTTTTTATATATTTATTGCCTTAAGTATAATGCCTAACATGGAATAAATTAAGTATAGTTACAAATATAGGCTCTTCTCAATTAGGATGTTATTAGTCAATGAAATGAGGGCTTTCTTATTTATTCCATTCATCGAGTAGTTTACCCTTTAATCGGAACTAGACTATTGCCTTTTAAAATACATTTCATTTTTATTCAGATTATTTATTATTCGCTTGTAGGTCATAAATAACTTCATACAGGTTTCTTAAACTTTGGATCACAAAATGGAGCCCACGCTGTGGTTTGCTTGATTGCATATGATTTTCAGGTCCCTACCACTGAGACACCCCCTAGGCAAGCACATTTATCATTTATGCTTTGGGCCAGTCCAGACTGCGATTCAGTCATACTGAACTTTATTATTCATCTCGTGCTGTTCATTAATTTGGATCTGAACCTTTGGCAAGTGTCAGAGATGGTGCCGTGATTAGCACGGTTTGTCACATTTCCTTGAGACTGTTTGAATCCCATGTGTGGCATTTGTACATTATTTCTGTCTCTCCGTGATCATTTTTTAAATGTATTTATTTATGGATCATTTTCTTTCCAAAGTCCTGTAGGTTCAAGTAATTGGTGACCTAAACTGGCCCTGTCTGAGTGAGTAAGGCTGTGTGAGTAAGGTGCACCCTGCAGTGGACCTACTGGATGTCCTGCTCAGGGTTTGGCTTTTGCTGTGTTGTTACTACGATGGACCTTGAGCACCTGGTTTAAGTGGGTATGAAAATGAATCAATGGATTAGAAAGTGCCATTAAATATTCATAGTGCTACATTTATAAATCAGCACACCATCATGTGATACTTTACAGGGCAGATAGAAATGTACCAACTAGGCAAATCAATACAAATTGAAGATGGGAGAAAAAACTGCAGCATTGACAGATTCCAGGAGGCATATAAACCTACAGGGAGATTCACTCGAAAGAGGCCCCACATATTCTGTTGTAATTCCCATTAGGATGAAGCAAACTGAACCAAACAAAAAAATATGCTATATACCTTGACGTAAGTGTAATCGATTAGATTACGTGCCATGCTGGAAGTAGTTTCCGCTTTCTGACAGACACATTTCGACACGGTGCTCCAAGTTCCTGAACATATCTGCAAACATCTCATGGGGAATAGCAGCAGTTTCACTTTGGATGTTTTCCTTCAAATCCTCTGCAGTGCGAGGCTTGTTCTGATAGAAGTTTCCTTTGAACATGCCCCAATGGAAGAAGTCTGGTGGTAGCAGATCCGGTGACTGTGGTGGCCAAAGCCCCTTTGAAATTACCCTGTTGCCGAAGAAGGACTCAGTTTCTGCCGTGCTCCTTGCCAATGTGTGACACATTGCTCCATCTTGCTGGAAGTAACGTTCCATTAACTCGCAATCATCCAGTTGATTCTGACACCATTTAAACAAATTGGTGACCCAACAGGTTTGCACCATGAAGACGCACTGCTCAATTCCGTACACCACCATCCTGATGAGAAGTCGAGTGACTGAGTGAAGGGGTACAGTTGGTATGCACCCAGAAGTTGCAAACGGAGGTTAAACAACGAGATGGCTGTCCAGCACCTACCTCATCAGCTTGTTCGAAGCTCCATATACAGAGGAGCACATTGCACGTTGTTTCGTTCAAATTGCTTCATTCTAGCGAGAGTTACTACAGAATATTTGGGGCCTCTTTCGAGTGAATCTCCTTGTTTAACAAAGAGTTTAACCAGTTAAAGTCAAAAGCAGCTACACAAAACAATGACAGCTACAGTTTTATAAAGACAAATATGGGACTAGTGATATTTCTCTTTCAACACAAGTTGCAGGACATTCTTGGGTTAACCTTCCCAGCAGTTTACAGAGATTTTCACATTCACACCGAAAGTCAGCATAATATTGTTCTTAACACCTCCTAAAACGTTTTCTTCATTCATCTTTAAAGCATCAGTCATCAAATCAGCCGATGCATTTAACTCTGAATTAAGCAATTAAGGGAAGCAAAGGCTTTGATTGTAAAATGCTTTCTTACTTTTCACTGTTCACCTTTGTGATCCTTGGCAGCTCAATGTTATTTCACCATAGATAGTTTGCAGTTCTAAATAGATGCTTCTGTACAGCTCTGTATATTTCTGAATTATGTCAATTTAAAGCTTGCCAGAGCTGGTAAGTCTGACTTATTGGCATTTTCATTGTGTCATCAGGTGCTCTGACTGCATACCATAAACACAATGCCACTCATCGTCTCTGTCTTATTAACATTCTCTTGATCAATATGATTTTAATTCATTTATTTATTTATTAGAACATTATAGAAAAAATTGATAAGAACAGGTCATTCAGCCCAACAAATCACGCCAATGCCATTCACCCAATTCCTCCAAAACAACATAAAGTTGAGTTGTGAAGGTCCCTAAAATCCTACTGTCTACCTCACTACTTGGTAGTTTATTTCATGTATCTGTGGTTCTCTAAGTGACGAAAAGCTTTCTAACGTTTGTACAAAATTTACCGTTGACAAGATTCCAACTGTGTGTCTCATTGTTCTTGTTGAACTCATTCTAAATTTACAGCCAGGACTCAATGTTTGATTTCTTTTCATAATTTAAAAAAAAAAAAAAAAACTTGTTTCCTCTTAATCTCGATTTGCTTAAACTAAAAATGTTCAACTTCTTCTTTAATCTTTCCTAATAACACATACCTTGCAGTTCTAGGGTTAAATGTACAAATCTTGCATATGCACAGAAAGAGACTCAAAATGTGCGTACGCAACTTTCCACACAAAAGATGGGATTTATAAAAAAAAAAAAACTTGACAGGAGAACTTGCGTATAATTATGTTCTCTCTAACCCATCCATCCGTACACATCATTTCGTAGAAAATGGCAAGTGACGACACCCTTTTTCAAGTGGGGAAATGCAGGCAAACCAGTTAAATGAAAACTCCTGTGCATAATAATTAATATCGCCAAGCTGTTATCATAATGTGCATTGACATGACAAACGTTTTAAAGCTCAAATGTGATGAATAACACATATACACTCTATTTTAGTTCCCTTTAATGAGGGCCAATGCTGCGTATTTGTACTGAATAACTTTTTTTTTTTTTTTTGTTTTTTCGCCAGGTTACATAGCCTACCTGTTATCACTTTTCAGGATCAGAAAATAAAGCACAGTAAAAACACAAACGTACATAAAGCTGTAAATATAACATCCTATAGCCAAATGGTTGGACACAATATAGTTTGTATATTATATAATATACAAATTATATTGTAATATTATATAATATAGTTTGTTAATGAAATGAATGAGATTTTAGGGACCTATAGATTTAGTGTTGTCCATGATGATGATTGTCTTATGAGCCAGTTTAGGCTTCCTAGAGCCATTCGGTTTTCCTTATTTAAGCGGGGCGATTGACTGCTCTCACAGCAATAAAGGCACCTAGCGAGAATGATGCTGCTTTTATTAAATGTAAGCAGATACATTCCACTAACACGCAAGTAATTTGCGATACCAAGATGGGACTGATAAATGTTATGGGTTGGGGGCTGGGTATGGCCATGATTAATTTATTTCAAAGCAAAGTAGCATTGGGAGAAGACTTGCTCATCGTGCTGTACATAATGGCTGACTTGTTGTTAAGGTAACTGGCTGAACCCTCGGTTTTTCACATATCCGAATACCGATACCTACTCAGACACTGGCACCTGACCCCATGGTTCAATGGCATGTGGAGTGCACTGTAGGACTCCTCAAATGCAGGAAGTGGTGTCTCGATGCGTCCGGTGGGAGGATGTTCTACGGGCAATGAAGGCCTGCAGCATCATGACTGCATAAGTGTGAGGTTGATTAGCATGGTCCCTATATGGTCATTTTAGGGTGGCAACCGGGCTGGGTTTGTGGCCCATTCACATACACACATTTAGAAGATTATTGTGATTTATAAAGGGTAAGTTACATAGAAATTGTGTGTATGCCAGGTTTTACGAATCTGATATTGTTTTACATACTTATTTTCCTGTTTTTTGCCATTTTTTTCCCCTTGACTAAACGTACAGTTTAATAATTGAGACCCCTTGAATTAACTTTGTTGCTCTGCTCTGGACTTTCTTTAGTGTGGCTTTTCTGTAATATGGAGACCATAACTGCATGCAGTACTCCAGGCGAGGTCTCACCACTGCATTATAAAGTTTAAACATAACCTCCTTTTCAATACTCGTCACTTTATCACCCTCTCCAGTATCTATTAATTTTCTGACCTCCCTTTATCAGTTCTGCTTATTTTCATTCAGTTTATTCTTGTTAAGCACACTTTCCCTTTGGAGAGCAGCATGCCATGCTGCTTGATAATTACAAAGATAGTATGAAAGAAAGAAATTCAACATAAACACAAAACAATGTTAAAGCAAGCAGAAACAAGTCATACTATATATATTTTATATAAAATTATATAATATAAAAATAAATCTGCGGCATAGTGGTGCTGCGGCCTCGCAGTTAGGAGACCCGGGTTCGCTTCCCAGGTCCTCCTTGCGTGGAGTTTGCATGTTCTCCCCGTGTCTGTGTGGGTACTCCGGTTTTCTCCCACAGTCCAAAGACATGGAGGTTAGGTGCATTGTCGATTCTAAATTGTCCCTAGTGTGTGCTCGGTGAGTGTGTGTGTGTGTGTGTCCTGCGGTGGGCTGGCGTCCTGCCCGGGGTTTGTTTTTTGCCTCGCACCCTGTGTTGGCTGGGATTGGCTCCAGCAGGCTCCCGTGACCCTGTAGTTACGATTATAGCGGGTTGGATGATGGATGGATAAAAATAAATCTCAGTGTTTAAAAGAGACACGTCCCTGATTGGCTCAACGGTTGACTGACATGAAATTCTTGGCTGTTGCGGACAACTTAAGAAAAACAAGTTTTCACTAATGGATCAACTTCATGGCCTTGAAACCCAGAAAAATCCAACTACACTAAAAGGTTAAATTAATCATGAAAAAGTAGAGAAAATTGCTTTAATCTTTTGTATTTAATAGTCAGAAGTGGCAATCTTTACAGATACCAGAAAAAGCAGGTAAGGTATGGGGTGTGTACCGACAACACAATTTACTAAGATAATGAAAAATAAATGTATACATGCAGAGATATAATAAACTTGCATGAGTGAAAGGACAGTAGTGAGACCAATTATATTATATGGGTTGGAGACGCTGGCACTGACCAGAAAGCAGGAGACAGACCTGGAGGTGGCAGAGTTAACAATGCTAAGATTTGCATTGGGTGTGATGAGGATGGATAGGATTAGAAATGAGGACATTAGCGGGTCAACTCAGGTTGGACGGTTTGGAAACAAAGTCAGAGAGGCGAGATAGCATTGGTTTGGACATATGCAGAGGAGAGATGCTGGGCATACTGGGAAAAGGATGTTAAAGATAGGGCTGCCAGGCAAGAGGAAAAGAGGAAGGCCTAAGAGAAGGTTTATGGATGTGGTGAGGGGGCTGGGTGGTCTTGTGGCCTGGAACCCCTGCAGATTTTTTTTTCCTCCAGCCGTCTGGAGTTTGTTTTTTTTTGTTTTGTTTTTTCTATCCTCCCTGGCCATCGGACCTTACTCTTATTCTATGTTAATTAGTGTTGTCTTTTTTTAATTCTTACTTTGTCTTTTTTTCTCTTTTCTTCATCATGTAAAGCACTTTGAGCTACATTATTTGTATGAAAATGTGCTAAATAAATAAATGTTGTTGTGAGAGGGGACATGCAGGTGATGAATGTGCCCGAGCAAGAGGCAGAGGACAGGGAGATATGGAAGAAGATGATCTACTGTGGCAACCCCTAATGGGAGCAGCTGAAAGAAGAAGTTTCCTAAAGAGCATGATCTACTAACACATTTTAAATATTGCCATTGTAATAGAGGCCCAGCTCTGTTTAAACATTGTTCTGTTGGCTATGTTCCGGAAGATGGGAAAATAATTTTTCTTCCCAACAATCTGCTTTTCTCTGTATGGGCTTGGCTCAAGGTCTCAGTAGGAGCTGCTGTGGATTACGGAGGGCTTGTGAATGGTGGCAGAGGGGGTTCAGTCTTGTGGAGTAAAGTGACTACTTTGAGTTATGCCATGTTGCTGTGCTACTGAAGATGAGATGTGACTGTTGGGGTTCCACGGAAATGTTTATTTTCATGGGTTTTCTTTTACAATTGAAGTGCAAGGTAAAAGAAAGCACCGTGTAGAACATGGAACCCGAAAAGCATAGAAACTGAAAATGCTCACATTAAATACAGTGACTGTATAAACAGTAAAGAGAACAGTTTTGGTAAAAGAGGCTAATCTAACATTCTAAACCTCGCCATTATCTGTAACTATCAGGCTAACTATCTCATTAAAGTTTATCTTGTATGTTGTTTCTTTACCACATCAATAATGTCCTACCTCACATCAAGCATATTTTTTACCCAAAACAGATTAAGAACAGGAATGGCCATTTTCCCACAAAAGGGAAATCCGTCTGCTTTAGTGAGTTGTTTAACTTGAGTGTCTTCAGCCGGAGAGACGGCGCAGATCAGTGCAGGTGAACAGGCGCTCAGCACTCGGACTCCAGGTGCTGTAAAGGCTTGTGGTCAAAGCATCCCTAAGACAAAACCAGTTTTCATTTTTTGTAAGAGAAATAATGCTGGGATTTTGGTAAATCATAGGTTGTTTCTGCAATCGGACCTTGCACAAAACCTAAAAAGACCTGGTGCTCTCGCTAAGTTACTGATGATAAGGTGGATAAAAGAGAAATGTAAGACAACCTAACTAGAGTATGCTATGATCAAATAAGGAGTTCATCCTTGACTTAAATGCTGAGATTGATGTTGTCCTCTTACTTTAATCCAGTTTGATGTTGGAGGGGAGCCACATGTCCTCCTCACAGCACTGTACAGGATGCTGGTCCATCACAGAGCGGGCCACGCTAACTCGTACCAGGCCAGTCTCTTCACAGTGTAGGATCCACCAAGTATAAAATGACGAGGAATGGAATGTATTTGTTCTTCTATTGTGAAATCTGTTGTTTCATATGTATGATGGAAAAGATGATAATTTGGATAGGTTTATGAAAAAGAAGTTTTTTGTGTTTTATTTTTTTGAAACCCTGAATAAGTTGTTGACACAGATGTTTTTTGTTTTAAACTTGCTTTTGTACATCTGGAGCTGCTGGTATCACTTGTTACATTGTTTTGTTTGTAAACTTGCGATGTGGAATCTTAATAGTCTACTTTTTGTAGGATTACATGTTTCTTAGCCGTAGCAGAGTATCCTGCATATTAGATTAATGAGACCTATAGAGAATCCTTTACTTACAATACAATACAGTTTATTTTTGTATAGCCCAAAATCACACAAGAAGTGCCGCAATGGGCTTTAACAGGCCCAGCCTCTTGACAGCCCCCCAGCCTTGACTCTCAAAGAAAACTCCCAAAAAAAACCTTGTAGGGAAAATTGAAGAAACCTTGGGAAAGGCAGTTCAAAGAGAGACCCCTTTCCAGGTAGGTTGGGTGTGCAGTGGGTGTCAAAAAGATGGGGGTCAATACAATACAATACACAGAACAGAACAAATCCTCAATACAGTATATAAATAAAAATTTTACAAGTACTTACGCTTGTAACGGGTTGAGGTATAGTCACCATCCCTCGGATGTGCCATAAAAGGCAAGTTAGAAAGGTTGGCATCAAGAAAGGCTTTTAAAAATGTCTGCTTCCATACCCCAAAAAAATTTAGGCAGGAAATGAAAACCTGTGTGATTTCAGAAATGACAGAGAATGGCAGGGAAATACAAAAATCCTGTACTCGCCATTTGATGTAAATTATAGAGAGTGAGGCTTGCTATAATAATAGAAATCTCCAAAGTGCATAAGAATCAAATACAGAGATCCCACCCATACCACCACACCAGTTAAGGTCACCGCTTCCCTAACCTACTTGGCTGCTTTTATTGTATAGTTGCCCAGACGGAGGAAGAAAACATCACTTTGCTCAAGATGTGCATGCGGTCCCAAGCTGCCAAGATGATAGCCTTGGTAGTCACATTTCAGTTTTGAAAGGGGTAAACGATAAAGTTGAAGATGCCTGCTAGATAAACAGACTTTAGCAGAATTTTAAAGGTACAGACAAGAAAAGCGCTCTCTTGTAAACATCCTCCCCGCTGGTCGCATGATGTGCAATGGCCTACTCTATTGCTCGAGAACACTTTTGAAAGCCTTAACATACGATGTGGCAGGCAAGTGCAAGCTGAATATGAGAGACCCTCATAATATTTTGACATATTCATCTGCAAATGTGAATGTAATGATGTTGATTTGAGTCTGTGAAGTAAAAATAAAAACCATTTCCGTGCCTAACTTTAAAGAGATTTGGCTGTCTTCTGCTTGCATCTTAACTAGAGGTGATTAAAAGTGTATGTTTAGGAACTGTTGTATAATGCTAGTTACTGTATATACTGGTGCAAAATGCTCTAAATCCGGGGTCCCCAACTCCAGTCTTGGAGCGCTACTGTGTACTCTTTTGATTTGCAGTTTAAAACTCAACCTCCTTAATTATTTCATTTTTTCCTTAATTAGCACCCAAACAATAATCCAACACTTGGTCAACAATCTATGTGCCTCATACAATATGTGACAATAAGGAAAAGTGAAGGTCTCAGTAATGTTGGTCTGCTCAGCTCTACAAAAAGCTTGTACTTAGCAGAAACAGAAAATTGACCATTTTGGAACTGTGAGTCTTGTTCAGAAAGTAGACATCATGTCCTTCTTCTTGTT
Organism: Polypterus senegalus; assembly: GCF_016835505.1. Lineage (NCBI taxonomy): Eukaryota > Metazoa > Chordata > Cladistia > Polypteriformes > Polypteridae > Polypterus > Polypterus senegalus. The sequence continues at coordinate 44,997,802 of NC_053165.1, forward strand.
TGTTTTTGACTGGCCTACCCCTACTACAAACTCTGAGGGTTACGGCCAGGTACACCAGGGCCACTAATCTTAAAAATTTAGAGTAGGTGAATAATCTTAAAATAGTGTAAGGATGCCTAATCTTAAAAACAAGTGGCGTTTTTGGTGTCCACTTTCTGAACAAGAGCCGAAAATGTCAGCTGTGAAAGAATTAGAACGCCAACAAGCCATGAAATGGAATGAAATTGACAAGAATTGGCTTCTAATTAAGAAACAAGTCAGAAAGAACTTGATTAGAGTTTGAGGCCCCCCCCCTTAGCTGGTCATCTGTAGGCTCACTTCACATGCCATTAATGTTTGGGTGCCGTTTAAGGTAAAAAAATGAAGCAATTCATAGGACCGGATCTTACAAAATCAAGTCCGTTAACACTGACTGGTCATTAATGTAAACCTGCAGGCACAGTAGCGTTCCAGGACCAGAACTGAAGACCCCTGCTCTAACCTGTAGATATCCATCCTTTTTCTAACCTGCTTATCTAGTTTGGTTTGTGGAGAACTGGTGCCTATCCAGACAACATTGGAAACAAAGCTGGGACTGATCTAGGAAGGGTCAGCCGTCTGTGGTGGGCACAGTCCTGCCCACACACCCACCCTCGCTTTCAAGTGTACAAGCCTAGTCTTAAGAGAGACAGATTTGCTTGAAGGATAACATATCGTCCAACAGCCTAAGTTCTCATCATGGTTTGTCTTTATATTTATGCTTATATAATTTACTGTGCCTTACAAACTGTGCATATTATAATATTACAAATTACACAGTAAATGCTACAATTCAGATGCTAATGTTTTCTTAAACTGCAAGTCATAATTAGTAATAACCACCACGTTACAGGCAGCATAGCAATGGTATACATTTTAATGCAAACATTTAGTAATTTTAATCTTTTACTTCAAAATATTAGAATGCACATGAAAAAACACCCTTTCTCTGATAAAGCACATCTTGATGTGATAAGGATTTTGATTAAACTTCTTGCTTATTAATGGCATGTTCCAGCTTTTTCCATTGCACGTTTTGCTGTGTTCTCAGAAAAATGAGATGCAGTCCAAAATAGATGTACTAAAGTAATGGATTTAGTTATTCTGATCTAACAGTTACATCAGCTAAACCGATTATCCCTAAGGCTGACCTGTATGGAATGCAGATGACAAATGTTTGTCCTAACAACAGATTCCTGCCCAGTGACTTCTATAATGATTACAAGATGCAGCCTGATCCAGTATGAATTGCACTGGTTTCACAACTGACTTTATTATGTCACCACTAAGCCAGAACTGTTATTGGGACCACTGTGTGTTGAGTCTCAGGGGGACAGTTGGCATTCCGTTTTAGATGGGTAATGTTGCCATAATCACAGTTATTGCACATGTTTATATAATTCTGGACTGAACAGAATTGTACACAACAAAGAAATAGTCATTTTCCAACCCGCTATATCCTAACGGCCTATTCTATCCCATATCCTTGGGCAGAGTGGTGGCTCTGATTTTGAATCCTGTAAATGCCAGAACGGACTCTGCTCTGTTGGGCCCTTGAGCAAGGCCCTTAACCTGCAATTGCTCCAGCCTGGGTATGACGCTAATCTGCATCCATCCCTGCATGTAGGCCCTCCAACCTGCAGGGAAAAACTTGGGGGTTGGTGGCAGAATTGGCACTCCAGCTACCATTAAAAAAACCTCACACTGTTCCACTCCATCTGAACTAGTGTGATGCTGAGGCGTCACCCGTTGCATGGCTGCACTCGGGTCCTAATCAGGATCCCGAGTTGGTTTGTGGTGGGTGCGGCAATGCACTGTATCAGTGTGTGTGTGCTCCTGACCTCTCTCTTCATATCCTAACACAGGGTCCCGGGGGTCTGCTGGGGCCAATCCCAGGCAGCACAGAGCACAAGGCAGGAACAGACCCCGGGCAGACAAAGGAATAGTTTATTCAGAATCATTGTCTTACCTTTAGATAATGAACTCTGCTGTTTTTAGTCTGGTTAGAAATCGGTTCCAAAGCTTTAATGTGCAACAAATGTTAAAACTGTCACCTTTTAAAAGAGAATTTGTTTAAAATATAGAAGTGTATGTTTGGTTCAATAAAATGAATGGTTTGTGTTTCATAAAGTTAGCAAAAAAGTTTTTTTTTTTTTCTCGATAGAAGAGGAGAACAGATAATTGTCAGCTAGATGTGGAAAAATCTATTGGCACAAATTCAGTAAATATTTTCCCAAAGCCACACTTTTTGGCTAGGAAACTTCTAAATCATTGAGATTAAATCCCTTATGACAAACGACAAAGCAGAAAAGCAGTAAGTTTAAATGAGCTAGGACTTCAGGTGTAGGGTGCAGATTTTGGTAGAACTCAAAATGCGGTATTAAGTACTAATGAAGGAATTTTACTATCAGCCCAAACAACTACATACTGGTACGATTACAAGGGATTAAGTAATGAAAGAAACTGAACCAACCTTGGAAACACTCCTGGACAGGACGACACTAAATCGTTTAATTCTGATTGTCGACTTAACCTCTGCTACTTTGAGATGTGAGAGGCAACCAAAGTGCCTTAAAAAAGAAAATGCAAATAACGGAGCAATGAGCTAATGATGCATTCATGCGCTGTTTGACAAACAGTACATACGAGTTTCCGATTTGCAAATTCCACATGAATGCCCTATTAACTTGGGAGAAAACAAAACTACCTAAAGTCTGCGAGTTGTGACATAACGCTGAACTTTCACCTTAGTCAGGTGTACAAAATAAACAATATAACCTGTGTCACAGACGTGCGCTGCGGGACAGCTTTGGGTAAAACATAATTCCTAACCTCGCTTCCCATTCCAGCCCCGCTGAGGTGGAGGAGGAGCTCTCCAACGAGCCGCAGTGATGCTTCTGATCCACTCGGGAAGCTCCGCCCTCTCTGGTCATCCATATAAGAAAAGTCCGCATTCATTCATCTCTTGGAGTTAGACTGCTCGCAGAAGCAAAGTCTGATTGCTGAAATAATTCTAACTGATAAATACTGACAAACACTTGATAAATATGGGCTGGAGAGACCAGTGCCACAGGGAAGTAGCTAGGAGGGGGCGGTCCGCCCCGGGTGGCACATTTTTGTGGGCGGCATTACAGGCCAAAAGGCTCAGTACAATTTGTGTGTAGGCAGCAAGGTTCGAAAAAATATCACTCATGAATAAAAAGTAGTAAAATCCTCTGATTTTTATCCACAAATGCTTCAAAATTAATTTTGAGACTGTCCATCTGTGACGACATCAGACACAGCAGTTGAAATTTATGAGGCAATAACAAAAATAAACAGAAACATTACACCGATTTCTAGGAAGATAAACTAATTTACAATTTTGTTTTGTTATCAATCCCAATGCATTCTTGCTCTGCACAGAAAACATCTCCACCCATCACTTGTACACTACACTGGTTCTGGTTTTTGCAGTGTAATTATATTAAACTAATAATTAAAACACGACTTATCAGTGTGTCTGTACTATATTATTGTCTAGTTGATGCTTATAAATATTTATATGTGAAAAATTATTACTGTTTCTCTATATATGAATAAATCTATGCAAAATGTATATTTGTCTCTATACGTAATTTTAATTTTCTATTTAAATGGGTTAACATATTCAGATAAGTTGGAGGGTGGCAAATTGAAGCACCGACCCGCACTGCCCAGAGAGGCACGAACGCCAGCTATGCCCCTGCAGTGCTAACTACACTGCCACCACTTGTAGGCTGGATAACACAAACTGTAGTCTGTTCACAACAGAGACATTTAGAGTAGCCAGATGACCTCACAACAAGACATGTTCTCCCATCTTGACGCATAGAAGACACACCAAGAACTGAGCCTAAATACTTTGAGGGGAATAGCTAAAATAAAAGAAATAATGTATAAGATGCATTTCTCTAAATGCTACAAGAACACGTTTAGAAAGCTGCAGAAAGTGTTCCTCTCCAAACAGTGCACTGGCAGCGTGTCCCAGTGCTGAATGGCTGGCCTGTAAACCATAAGATGGCCATTTCAGGGCTCCTAAAGGATGCTGGCTGTGACTCTGAGTGAGCCTCTTAACATGCCTGGGCTTCAACTATAAAAATGTCTCCGCAATTATCTACTTGTCATTTTACGTCAATCCCTAAAGCATCTACTTTAAAATAGGCCAGAACAGTGACACATAGGAGCTGCCATCAGCTGCACAGTACTTTTCTTTTTTTTTTTTTTTTATGATTGTTCTTCACAGGTTTTTGGACTGGCTTGGAGGAACTAATTTAGGATTTGGTTGGTATTAATTAGTTTTAATTATTAGTAATCACTGAAGCTACTATAATCTGTGTTACTGCCTGACTTAACAAAATGTGCAAACCCCTCAATGAGTTCCTTACATGTTGTTGTTTCTGCTTATTTAAGGACAGAGCTGTGCTGCAACAAGTTGAAATCCTGACCTGTAAACAGTGGCATCCCTTTGAGCCATTCATTCCAAAACATGGGTCAAAGTAGATTTCAGAAGATTAAATTCCCAGGGCAAAAGCATATCTCAGATTCCCTCTGACAAAACACACTTTATTTTTGGAAACGGAATTCGGTCAATAATAGGAGCAGAGGCGGGTGTTATGATTCCAGATTCTTGGCTGATAGACTGGAAGAAAGCCAGAGCAGAAAAGCAGCAAAACAACAAATGCTTGTAGCAGGAAAAGCAGAAAAGAGAGATGGAGAACAAATGTAATCTTTGTAAGGTACTGTGTACCCTCAGCACTCACCTTCTATTCTGACAAATGGCAAACTTGTTTATCCAGTTACACCTGGATGACTTTCAGGGGGGAGAAAAAGTTGACACAGAGCCAGAGGGGTCTGTGCACATACATCATAAAAAAGCATAAAATAAGTTCACATTCTTAAATTGCTTAATCAAATCCAGAGCCATAGGACACTAGTACCTAGCACCTGGGTGGGATGGCAGCTTACCGCTGAGCCCACTAATGCACACATCCTTTCTTGTATACAGGGCCGATTTGGGGATGTAAAACTCCATCCATTCATTTTCTAATCTAGTTATCCAGTTTAACATCACTGGCAGTCAGTGCTTATGCTGGTGGTGTTGAATGCAAGGTAGAAAACAATCCTTAACAAATCACCACGTTACCACGGGGCAGACAACTCAGATGCCTACACCTGGCCTATTTAGGGCAGCTGATTAACCTTATCAGGAAAAGAATGAATAACGATACGGGCATGGGGTGAATGTGCAAACTACACACTGGTAGTGTCCTGGCTGGATCTGACCACCATCATACAGTATATGCAAATAATCAAAATGCTGATTTCAATTAATCATATTTTCATTGGCTGTAGTATTTTCAGGAATGGGGCAAAATTGTGTTGCAGTGTTTAGCACATGCCTCAGTTGGATTAGGTTGGTCCATGAATGGATGGATGGATGGATGTGTATAATTGTAATCTTTCATGGTAACAGGTAAAATTCAGAATGAGGGCCTATCTTAGCTTGGCATGTCTGGGTTAGGTTTTGACCTAGAGTGGACAGATGTCTGGGTTCTAGAAGAAAATAAACTGAGGGGTTTGGCCTGTAAACCTTTGAGATGGCCAGTTCGGTCCCCGTCACCGATGCTTGTTGTGACTCTGTGCCAGACTTTTAATCTAGGAGTGCCTTGTGGCAGAAAAAAAAATGTTCAGACCATGAGTCCTGCAAGTTTGCCTTCCTCATTTCAGCTTTACTGAGAAAATATTGGAAATGCTTCCTCTGCATAGTCAAAGTGCAAACAAAATTGAGAATAATATAATAAAGATGGTCTTCAATACATAAGAGTTCTTCCATCCATCCATTATCCAACCCGCTGAATCTGAACACAGGGTCACGGGGATCTGCTGGAGCCAATCCCAGCCAACACCAGGCACAAGGCAGGAACTAATCCTGGGCAGGGTGCCAACCCACCGCAGGACACACACCCACACACCAAGCACACACTAGGGCCAATTTAGAATCTACTTAACCTGCATGTCTTTGGACTGTGGGAGGAAACCCACGCAGACACGGGGAGAACATGCAAACTAGCGAACTCGGGTCTCCTAACTGCGAGACAGCAGTGCTACCACTGCGCCACCGTGCCGCCCCAAGAGTTCTTTGATTATTATATCAATTTGACCTTGTGATTTCTGGTTATGGGGTATGGTGAAGGAGCGCGTGTATAACAGGAAAGTTTGTGATATCAATGACCTGAATGGCAGAATATGGACTGTGGTATCATCTATTCCCTGCAAAATGTGTGTCTGGGCTTTAAATGGAACTGTTGCTTGTTGGTTTGTGTGTGTTGAACAAGATGGCGAGCAGGTTGAGATATTCCTGTAAATCATCTTGCACGTATGAAGTACTGCTGTTGGCTGGCGCCCTGCCCGGGGTTTGTTTCCTGCCTTGCACCCTGTGTTGGCTGGGATTGGCTCTAGCAGACCCCTGTGACCCTGCAGTTAGGATACAATGGGTTGGATAATAAATGGATGGACATATAAACTATGTTTTGTGAATATTGTATAACTCTGCGGAGAATATTTATAAGCAGTGTGGGAGACTTTATAAGGGCTTAAAATATATAAAAATAACCATACAAACATATGGTTTCTACTTCGTGGATTTTCACCTATCGCAGGGGGTTCTGGAAAGCAACCACCGCGATCGAGGAGGGATTACTGTATTTTATTTTAAATGTTAGCATAATTTTGACTCGCCCTGTACATTTTAATATCTTGCAAAAAGTCATATAATCTAAAAGTCCTTTATCGAGCTGTTTGCCAGTAGTACAGAATGTCCTTTTCATTAGATGACAGATGTTTCATCTTTGCCAAGCTAATGGCAAAAGGGGTGGCAGAAAAAATGTATTTGTAGGCCACAGGTATTAGACTGGCAAAGAAGCCATTGCCTGTAGACTTGGCTTCCTTACAGGCAGTCAGATAATTCAGTAATGGATTATGGCTCTGACTTCTCCGTCCATGGTCTGTCTGCCCGTATGTACGGTACAGTTTCCCAAGCAGAAGGAGTGTCTCTGAAAAGCAATCAGACATCAAATTAAAGGCTCCAAGATCACTTCTAAATGTAATGTCCTGCTGTCCGCTTCCTTTATTGAGCCAAATTAAAGTTTAAATTAGCTCCCTTTATCACAGTCCCATAATGTCTTAAACCTTTATTCTTTATCCCAGTTTATTACAAGGGGAACTAAAAACATCTGATAGCAATTCCCATTTTTGTTGGTCATCTAACAGGGTGAAGTAGATGAGTTATGGCAGAATCTTTGATATGTACAATTCTTAATTTTGTCTCTTGACATACCACTTGATATATGCTGCATGTCTATTTTTTTTTTTATTTAAAGTATTTAATTACACCCCAATTTGCTGTACTACAAAGACGTCTGTAGAAGAAGGTAGCTTTACGAGATGGTAACGGTTACCAGAGCTGCATTAATGATGGAAGGCTTTGTTGGTACATCAGTTAGTGCTGCTGCTTCACAGCTTTAAAAGATTGACTTTGAGTTCTTTGTACATGGATTTTATGCATTTTCTCTGCATGTTTTAGTCTTTATTTTCTTTAAGTGGTCCTTATTTCATACTGTTTTCCTCCAGCCTCTCAAAGATATGAATGCTGGGCCGATTGACAACTCTAAATCGCTGGTCTGTGTTTAATTGTGCTCAGTGATGGATTGCCCTACCATCCATGGTTGGCTCTTTCCTTTTGTTTAATGCTGAACTACATATGCAGGTTAACAAATGGATGAAGGTTTTCCTTCCCTACTGGGCAATTTTTGATTCATTTTCATGGGGGAAAGAAAAGCGTTCACAAGTTGTGGTTTTTTGGTTTTCTTTAGAAAGACAATGTGGTAGTTTGGGCTATTGTTACCAGTAAAAATAACAGCATTACTGTTGCGCTAAGGTCAATTTTCATAACGTTATATGTTTTTGGGCTGAATTCGTGATAAAAGAACAATTCCACTATAAAGCACCAGCCAGCCCCTGAACTTGTGGTGGTGATGGTTTGGATCCTTAATCTAATCAGGCAGCCCACGGACGGCTAAACCTCATTCAGCGCAACAAGTGGTAAAGCGAGTGTTTGTAGTTGGGGATGAAAGTCCGTAGAAGTAAACGAGAAAGAAAACGAAAGGCTTTTAAAGTAATCAAAGGGAACGATTAAATGACAAGGAAGAGAAACAGTAAAGTAGAAAATAGAAAGAAAAAAATTATTTGTTATTGTCAATGACAGTCAACAAGTGGACTAGAAATTCAAGAAGATAACTGGAAAGTTGCAGGAAAATCTTCAGTACTAATTGAAAAATAAAACCAGCAACCTGTTAAAAATACTTAGAACCTTTAAGGACGTTTAGTACAAAGTAGTTGACTTTTATATGACAGTTGGACCTGCAGTAAAGGTGAGCAGTAACCAGTATGTCATGCCGTATCATTTTCTATTCTGCATAATCCAGACCAGGGTCACGGGAGGTGCTGCAGCCTATCCTAGCTGTTAGGGTTTTTATTTTAGAAGCTTATAGGGTCAATTATTATGTTGCTTATGCTAAACAAAGCATGGCACAATAGAGCAGTGGCAACTGCTGCCTTGCAACAAGGAGACCGGGGTTCACGTCCCTATGTAGTGTTTCCATATTCTCCTCATGCTTGTGTGGGTTTCCTCCCACAGTCCAATGACCTACAGATTAGGCAAATTGGCATCATTCAGACTGGACCAAGTGTGTGTATGTGAGTGTTTGTTCGCTCTGTGATGGGTTAGTGCCCTGTCCAGGGATTGTTCCTGTCTTGCACCCTGTGATTTCTAAGGTAGACTCCAGCTACCCCAAAAAACTGCCAACTGGATAAGCTGGCAGTTGAGGAGAAAGATTGTTCTAAACATCTGCAAGTGGAATTATGTGGTGAAGTTTCAGCCTTAGATTAGGAGAAAGATCTTATAACCCAGCCATTGTAAAGGTCTACTCCGATATCGAGCATCTCTGTATTTGAGAATTACATACTGTAGTAATAGAAATGGCATGATATTACTGTTCATTACAAATGGGCTATTTTTAAAGGATATTTTAGGCTATAATTCTGATATCTGGCAACCCTGAGATATGTAAAGCATCAAACCACAAAGTAAGAAAAACTATAAGAAGGAATTCTTCATTTATATATAAAAAAAAAAAAAAGTGACCTGGCGAGCTTCTTTGAAAACGTTTTATCCTGTCATCACTTTTTATATCCTTTTTTGGTTTTATTTAAGTAAATGAAACATTTCAGGAGTCATTTGAATGCAGGAAAAATGAACAATGGCGATTTATTTCAAATTTAAATTTTGTGCTATTTCCTTTTACTGGAAACAGATTTATATATAAGAGATAAAGGAAGAAAACTACTTTTGTCATTGTTGAAGAAAAGTGACACTAGGGAATTCTTTCAACAACTAGGTGGGCAAATGTACTTATTTCCCCTACTCTGTTTCTGGCATACAACAAGCTAATGTTACTTGCATGAATTTTAGTTATTAGTATGTATTACTTTTGATATTAAATCACATTTCTGGCCTGCCTCATGTATTTTGACCTTCTAAAAGCAAGATTTGCATGCATTGTAACAATTATCAATAACATTAAAAAAATGAATACAGCATTATTATGCAGATGGTCACGTCCTTGAACAACCATTTCTCCTTCAGTGCAGATCACTATATTGTTAGGTGTTGTACAGCAGCCTTTTTAAGTGCTGATTTTTAAAATAACTGAATTACAGCATAGCTGCTTTAGCCAACTTCCTGAAGGCGTTAATGGCCATGCTGATAGGATGGGTTGAGGTAAACTTGTATTTATAGAACGCTCTTGTCCTGATATGTGGATGTCTTCATTTGTCAATTATTTTTGTTCTGCCTTATCTGAAAACTGAGGAATCCTAAGTGCTCTTGATGGTTGTTTAAACAAAACATTTTATATTCCTTTCTGTAGTTATCAGGTTGCAGAACGTCTGCTTTTTATCCAGGCAGTTGCATCATTTTTCGTTTTCAACTGTAAAACCCTTCAATATTATCATTTCTGCTATGAATTTTTTTAGCATACTGACTGATTTTCAATCAGACCTCAGATTTGATTAATATTTAGAGTGAACTTTGAATACAGGACAGGGAGGCAGAGGTGTTCTTGCAGGTCAGGCATTTTTCGTTTGTTCCTAGCAGGGATGTAGCACTTTGAGCTACTGTTTGTATGAAAATGTGCTATATAAATAAATGTTGTTGTTGTTGTTGTTGGATGCTATTGCAACAACACGCCATTAGTTAAATTTTAAAGTCACCCATCTCATAATGGTCTAATCCCGATCCAGCACTTGATGAAGTCTGATTCGCAATTAAAATTCTGTTACAAGCCAATAAAGTCCGAGGTAACACCTTCTGTTATGATTACGTTTTGCTTCTAATTTGTATCTCATCCATCCATCCATCCATTATCTAACCTGCTATATCCTATCTACAGGGTCACGGGGGTCTGCTGGAGCCAATCCCAGCCAACACAAGGCACAAGCAGGGTGCCAGCCCACCGCAGGGCACACACACCCACACACACTAAGGACAATTTAGGATCTCCAATGCACCTAACCTGCATGATTTTGGACTGTGGGAGGAAACCCACGCAGACACGGGGAGAACATGCAAACTCCACGGAGGGAAGCGAATCCGGGTCTCCTAACTGCGAGGCAGCAGCGCTACCCACCGTGCCACCTTGCCGCCCAATTTGTATCTCATTATAGAGATATTCCTGCACTTGGAAATTAGGGGTTTTGGGGTCACTGAATCAATTTCTTGCATTATTTCAGTATTTCAGTTTCTGTTCCAGAGGTGATTAATGGCATCCCTGAGCTCACCTTAAGAAACTTGCATCATGATGTGACAGGTGTTGTGCCAGTCAGACTCACCACCTAGAGTGTCCTGTGCCCAGATGGATTCTTGAGTTCTGGATCAAGAACTAGATAAAGCTCCCTCTCCTGTATCATTAGCTGAGAGAAAAAAAAAGAAGATATTGAGTCATTCATGTAATTGCATTTTTTCATTCTTTTGAATTTTCACCTATCTTCTTATATAATCCGCTACCGTGGCTGTCCGTTTGTCTGTCTGGGATTTTAAATCACCTGTAGCTCGCAAACCTTTTGAACTATTGACCTGAAATTTGGTACACAAATACTACGCGATGTCTAATATCCGCTTTCAGCGTGATGATTGACCTCCAAGGTTATTCCTCTTTTTATTTTTATTATATTTTATTGTAGAATCAACTCTCGGCAGCAGTCAGCAGGGCGGTCGTGTGGCGCATGCATACGGGCGCCGTTCTCATCCCTACCACCTTCACCGTCACTTCCCCTACCTCTTCATATCTTAAATCATTCTTGAGACAGATTGAAGACTTAAGTGCCAGCTTAAGTGAAAAATTAAGGAAAACGTACTAAGTAATGGCAACACAAACACTGACTTAATGAGTTTTAATGAGAAGAAATCAATCAATCAATCAACATTTATTTATATAGCACATATTCATACAAAAAAATGTAGCTCAAAGTGCTTTACAAAATGAATAGAAAAATAGAAGACACAATAAAAAATAAACATAAGTCAACATTAATTAGCATAGAATAAGAGTAAGGTCCGATGGCCAGGGTGGACAGAAAAAACAAAAAAAAACTCCAAAGGCTGGAGAAAAAATAAAATCTGTAGGGGTTCCAGACCAAGAGACCGCCCAGTCCCCTCTGGGCAATCTACCTAACATAAGTCAAACAGTCCTCTTTGTATTTAGGGTTTTCATGGAAGGACCTGATGATGATGGTCACGTAGACTTCTGGCTTTCAGTCCATCAATGTTGGTGCATCATGATGCTTTGTGTAGGTGGTGGTGGCGCAGGCCGCCACCACAAAGAAACCGGAAAAAGAAACAGAAGAGAGAGTAGGGGTCAGTATGGATTTTGGAGCCACTGTGAATAATTATTATGAAGAATTGAACATACAGAGTATCAGGATTTTAATTACAGTGAAGTTATAAAAAGGCCATGTTAAAGTAATGTGTTTTCAGCAGTGTTTTAAATTGCTCCACTGTATCAGCCTGGCGAATTCCTATTGGCAGGCTATTCCAGATTTTAGGTGCATAGCAGCAGAAGGCCGCCTCACCACTTCTTTTAAGTTTAGCTTTTGGAATTATAAGGAGACACTCATTTGAAGATCTAAGGTTACGATTTGGAATATAACGTGTCAGGCATTCCGATATATAAGATGGAGCGAGATTATTTAAGGCTTTATAAACCATAAGCAGTATTTTAAAGTCAATCCTGAATGACACAGGCAACCAGTGTAGTGACATCAAAACTGGAGAAATGTGTTCGGATTTTCTTTTCCCAGTTAGGATTCTAGCAGCTGCATTCTGCACTCGTCGATGAAAGAAGAGAAGAAGCAGGCTGCTAGGGTGGAGAAAAGAAGAACTACTCAAGAAGCGGCAAGCGCATCAACCTCTGAGCAAACGAATGCTAAACTATAGAGAAAGAGGATGAAAACTAGGAATGCTCAAGTCAAGTGTATTCACTGGATGTTATCATGCAGTGCGCCGTTACTGGTAATTCTGATATTACTGTGATCATCCATATGTTTCTTCTACATTAGCACTGCGCCCACATACGAAAACTTCACAGAACTGGCAGAAAGCCATACATCACCACTCATATCACTTAGGCTAAGTTATTAGCAAACATAACACGTCAACACAGCAACGACAACAAAATAGAAAAGAACATAAACCACAAACTACAAAGTATGTTTTTATTACAACTAGTCAGCAATGTTCCAGATAGCATTGCTGACTATTCTGCTATAATTTATTTAAACAATTGTTGTTTTTTCTTAGCTGGAGATTCGGTGCTCCTCATTCTCTGTCGGAGTCTATGTTTCCAATGTAGCACTCTTTACTAAACTGGGGAGTTTAGCATCAACACGACTATAAAACATCTGATTGGTCAGATCCTTGAGTGAAGCTGATGTGATTGGCCATTTAATGGAATGTACTGTCACATAGCAAGCAAGACGCGGTGCACAAAAATGGGCACAGGGCAATGTCTGCATAATTTACAGTGAAAAGAAATTTAGCAATGAATAAAATCCCTGTCCTGCGGTGGGTTGGCACCCTGCCCAGGATTGGTTCCTGCCTTGTGCCCTGTGTTGGCTGGGATTGGCTCCAGCAGACCCCCGTGACCCTGTATTGGGATTCAGCGGGTTAGGAAATGGATGGATGGATGAAATCCCAGAACTTAAAAAGATTTTTGAGATAATTAAATTGGGTTTGATACAGAGGACTGTCTCTATTGAGATCCTTGTGTTATTGCAGTCCTTTAATTTTTTTAGAAGAAATTGTTCAGTATGCAATAGACTACTGACAATATCATTTGTTTTTTTTTATACTATATATTATCATTTTTACATCTTTTTAATCTTTATGCTAGCAGTAGTATTGGCTGTTTTTTCTTTTATTACATTCTTTTTATTTTGTGCTGTAGACAATAATAATTCTTTGCAGTTATATAGCGCTTTTCTTACTACTTAAAGTGCTCAGTAATTGCAGGCTAAGGGTCTTGCTCAAGGGCCCAACAGAGCAGAGTCCCTTTTGGCATTTACAGGATTCGAACCGGCAACCTTCTGATTGTCAGTGCAGATCCCTAGCCTCCGAGCCACCACTGATGCCTGTGACAAACTCTGTTGTCCTCTCCGTGGTTTCCCTCACATGTCTCTGTTTTCTTAGGTCACTTGACTGACATCCTTATCTAGGCTCTGTTTTTGAGGTCCATTTCGTGATTATTAAACCAGCACTGCTCTGACATCTACATGATGTAACCTTATTGTGTGTCCTTTTTCTGATTGTTTCTTACGAGTTTTTTTCTGGCACGGTGGCGCAGTGATAGCGCTGCTGCCTCGCAGTTAGGAGACCCCGGGTTCGCTTCCCGGGTCCTCCCTGTGTGGAGTTTGCATGTTCTCCCTGTGCCTGCATGGGTTTCCTCCCACAGTCCAAAGACATGCAGGTTAGGTGGATTGGCGATTCTAAATTGCCCGAGTGTGTGCTTGGTGTGTGGGTGTGTGTCCTGTGGTGGGTTGGCACCCTGCCCAGGATTGGTTCCTGTGTTGGCTGGGATCGGCTCCAGCAGACCCCCGTGACCCTGTGTTCGGATTCAGTGGGTTAGAAAATGGATGGATGGATTATTTACAATATTCTTTAGCGTTTATTTTCATATCATCTCTTCAGACTCACTGTGATCTGCAGCTTAATTTGGAAAATGTGACCGTGACATCTTTGGTGTACAGGCAAACTAAGACTACATTAGGGCGACCAGAGTTCAGGGGTCTGTGTACAAAGAGCGGCCAGAGCACAAGGCTTTAAATATTTATGTGAGCAGCAGATTAGATTTCACATTTTCACTTCACCATATCTGCTGAAAAATCCCTCTTGAGCATGTGGGATTATATAAAGGTACAGGTGGGAACAAGATGTGCAATTGTCATTTGTAATTCAGAATCATTTGAAAACTTTTTTAAAGGGCACTGACAGTAAATAGCAAGCATACTGACATAAGGCCAGCTGGCAACTGCGGAGGAAAACAAAGCTCCAGTCTACGCAGATGTCGGACAAAGTAAGCATCTGGGAGTCCCATGGTTCTTGGGGAAAGGAAGGGCAAAAGTTGTTACACCTCGGTCAACTGGCCAGCCAGCCCTACATTGGGAATTTGCTAATATGCTGCCGGCCGGTCTCCATACTTCTGATGCTTTGTCATTGGTGATGTTGTTATTTTCTCACATGAAGTCGGAGGCTTTGTTCCAAGACCACGAGGGATCATTGATTGGAGCAGAAGGGGTGATAAACACCCCCACCACAGGCAAGGAAGAAGAGAGAAAAGTCTTTAGAAAATATGCATATAAAAATGAAATCATTAATGGTTTAAAGTAAGCATTAATTCTCAAAGGGATCATTCAGTAGGTTCACCCAAGATAATCAACTCCGCTTTGTCTAAGAGCGTCGTTTTCTGTCTGTCAGCAGTTTATATGCCTTCCCTTGGGAATCTGAGTCCCAACTTTTTTTTTTTCTTTTTTAAAATTCTAACAAAATACAAATCTCTGTATTGTGTTATTACTTAAGGTGTTATTTGGATTTTGTCCACGCCAGATAGTATTATGTTGTCAGTGAAAAGCAGCTGCTGAGGTTTAACAAATTTTTATACTGTGTTACTAAATTCATATAAAACTGTCTCGACAGTGTGTAGGCTGATAACTCTTTTGAAATGGAACATTTCAGGAATTTTAATTTCCTAAAAAGCCTCACATTTTTCTCCATCTTTATCCATTACAGGATCTATCCCAGCTCCTAAACAGGGTACCAGTTAATCACAGGGCATTCTTGTACAAAAGCGCACACTTCCACATTCACTCCTAGAATATCTAAATAGTCCTAAAGCATTTTTATGATGTGTGTGTGTGTGTGTGTGTGTTGAACCTGAAAAAGCCCATTTGGTCAACTGTAATTGCATTTTGTTTCCTTTCTTTTGAATTTTCTCCTATAATACTGATATTACAATGAGCATCCATGTTTCTTCTACATTAACTCTGCACCCACATATACGAAAACCTCACAGAACTAGCAGGAAGCCATACATAACCTCTCTGATCACTTAGGCTAAGTTATTAACACACATAACAAGTCCACACAGTGAGGACAACAAAGCAGTAAAGAAAATAAAGCCACAAACTACAAAGTATGTCTTTATTACAACTACTCAGCAATGTTCCAGATAGCATTGCTGACTATTCTGCTATAATTTATTTAAATAAATGCTGTTTTTTCTTAGCGGGAGGTTCTGTGCTCCTTGTTCTCTATCTGAGTCTGTTTCCACTGTAGCTTTCTTGACTAAACTGAGCAGTTTAACATCGACACAATCGTAAAATAATCTGATTGGTCAGATCCTTGAGTGAAGCTGATGTGATTGGCCATTTAATGGAATGTACGTAGACGTAGTGCACAAAAATGGGCACATTGCAATGTTTGCATGATTTACTGTGAAAAGAAATTAGCAATGTATAAAACCCTGGAACTTAAACAGATTTTTGAAAAAGTAAGTTGCGATATCTAAACTGCGGTTGATATAGAGGACTGTCTCTATTGAGATCAGTTATTACAATTTTTAATTAATAATATTTAATGGTTTAAAGTAAACATTGATTCTCAAAGGGATTATTGAAGACCATAAACTGAACTTTGTCTAAAAGCGTTGTTCTCCATCTGGCAGCAGTTTATATGCCGCCCCGTTGGAATTTGGGTCCCAACGTTTTCTTTATTAAAATTTATCAGGAAAATGTCCCCTGTAGAAAATGACTGAGCCAGGAATTGAACTCCATTCCTTGGAGCTGTGAGGTGGATATTTTAATCACTGCTCTACCCCAACACCCAAATTACTTCATAACTAAATAAATGAATTAGAGAATTAGTTTCAAAGACTCGCTATCTTAACACACAAAACTAATTAAATGAATTTAAAGAATTGCTTTCAGATGTTATTCTGGGGACCCCCGTGGTGGCAGGTTTTTGTTCCCACCAGTTTAACCATCAGCGAGTCATTTTACCTTCTTAAATTAGCCAGCCTTGTTTTCTCTTCTCTTATTCTACATTCAGAAAAGTACAGCGGTGTGATTTTTACATTTATAACACACTAGCTGTACCCCATGGCTGCGCCCACATAGTAATGAAACAGGAAAACTTTAAAAATCAATAGATCTATCAATCAATAGATCTGATCGTGTTCAGCTCTGACGGCAAATTGTCCTCCGTGTGGGGAGAAAAGCACATGGCTGTGATATCTCTCTGGTAATCAGCACCCTCTAAAACACACGGAGCTCTCTCTCAAAAATGTCAAACGTTACTCCTTAACAGTCTGTAGATGATAATGTCTGTTGAACAAACGAGTATCGTTAGCTAAGCGGAGACAAGGTGCGCTCCAACACGTGGCGAGAGGTAGACCAACTCGAACAGAGGCTGGCGAGTGAATGAGGAAGCCCCCCCAACCCCCACCGCCACTCTGTTGGATTTGCATAAATACCTCGGTATCTCAAGCAAACTACGGTACTTAGTGCGATGAGAGAAGTCGCAAAATCAACCGGAAAGTTCAAGCAAATTATAGAAAACAACTAGATCTAAATCCGTTAAGTAGCTCTCTCGAGAAAAGCGGACAGACAGAACGCACTTGGACCACAAACTGTTTCTTAGCGAGCACCTATGGGCCAAGGGTAACCTACACTCCAAATGTCAAGTTCCAAGTCCTCGTGGTTTGGGAGATTCCGCAATGAGTGAGTCCGCGGTACTGTATTTGGCTTTTATATACTGTATATAGCTCAGCGTTTCTCAACCTTTTAAGTATTTGCGACCCGAGTTTTCATAACAGTTTAATCGCGCCCCCCCTTATTTTTTGAAATGTAGATGCATATTTTATTATACCTACTTAACTTTTATCGACATTTATCTAACTCTATATTTATTGTTCTAGTATCAGAATGTAGTTTAAGTTAATTTGTTTTGGTTTCAACAGATGTTTTTTTTCATATTTTTGATTCTTGTTTTCTTTTTTTCACATCTTCGTGCCCCCCCGAGGGGGGCCTGCCCCGCAGGTTGAGAACCACTGATATAGATTTAGAAATATAGCTTTAAATACGTAACTCTCTTTTGTTGTTTCCTATTAATTTGCGTTTCTTATTGGTTTGTCCCCTTAATTTTATCCTAATAATGGCCACGGCAGAATACCCGGGCAAATGACACTGAATACTGAAAGGCTGCAGCTGCGTCCGCATCAGAGCTACTGATGTGCTCATTCAAAAATCAATAATGATGGCAAAAAACTTTAAAAAAACAAGACATTATCCTGATGTAGGATACATACATACATGTACATAAATGCTTGGTTCATTCTGATAAAAATGCACTGAACTTGGCTCTGTAATGTCATTATTGACCCCAAAACATAGAAACCAGGAACTAACAGCTTGCTTACTTAGGGTGGGAGTCCAAGGAAAAGCGGATGCCATTTGGACAAAACCCAACAGCCACGTGAGGTCCCCACTGAATTAGAGGAGGACATCGTGATGATCTCATATTCGACCGTTTCAGGATTGCTCAGATGTTTTTTTTACTCTGCTGAAGATAAAAGAAATCTACTATTGTTTGTTTCACAAGTACACTTATGTTTTCATTTTTTTGTTCATTTTCTCCAACAAAGAATAGAATCTTAAAGTAGACAAAGGTCTGTAACAATTGTAGGATTCACTAGTAAGAATGTTGATCAGGGTCATTTTCTGATGAGTAGTATAGCCCGTCTTCTTGACATCTGGGGAATGGAGTGTAAAAGATAGTCAGTGATGCAAAACTTGCCTGAGAATTAAAAATAATGTCTGAATCTCAAGTGAATTTTGTGACCCCAGGCTATATTATTTTCATTTCTTGGTAAGAAAAGGAGCATTCTAAATTTGACTAGTGAATACATACAACTTGTCATGCTTAAAAAGTTTAAAAGCAAGGCATGCAATAAAAATGTTGACTTGTCTATAGTGGAATGAAAGAATGATCATTTTCTTGAAATCGGTACATTGCCTTACGTGATCTAAGCTCCAAATAAATGTCTAAATATAAATACACTTTCAGCACATGTAGCAGTTTGGCATTGATAATAACCATGGTGACCAGGCTTTAAGGAAATGAAGCACTCTGGGTGGCGTTATCACCCACCACTGATAAATATGTCAGCACAATAGTTAGAGGCAGGCAAGCAGAGGCGTTTGGTGACAGAGACTTGCTATTAATAAACCTTACAATGTGGCCTGCTTGTTGACCGTTTCTTCTTTGTAACTTGGAAATACTGTATATTAATCTCTGCTTATTTGTTTTATTTTGAATGTATGATGGAAACAGTGGGAATAGGGATGCAGAGTGTGACAATTCACAACTTGTAGAGCCCCCGATTCCTCTTCTCGCGTGGTCAAGATCTTCGTTGAATTTGCATGTTCTTCCTGTGTCAACCTTGGCCTTCTTTGGGTAATTTTGTATCCACATTCCAAAGTCATGCATGTTTGAGTAATTGGTACCTCTAAACTGTTCAGTGATGGTGGGTGTGTGGGCACGAGCATCCTATGTCATACACTGGATCTTCATCCAGGCTTATTTTCTGCCCAGCACCCAATGCTTCTGAGAGAGAGCAGCCCTACAGTGAAAAAAGTGGGTATGGAAACTAAATAAAATAGCAATCTCTTATCCATTGTGAACTTGGCCCGGACACAGACAGGAGGACATGTTGTTTAAAACCACCACATGTTTATTAAACACAATATTTACAATAATAGGTCACTAAGACCCCAGTCCATTGGTCACAAAGACCTAGTCACGTGCACAAACCCCAAACCAAAGTCCTGGCCACAATGCCTTGTCTTTGGGCCGCCTCCACAGCTCCTCTTGCCTCGTCCTCCTTCCACCCGACTCTAGCCTCGAATGAATGGAGACGGCCCCTTTTATAGAGGACCCGGATGAGCCCCAGGTGTTCCCGGCAATCTTCTTCTGGCCACGCCCCAGCGTGGCGGAAGTGGCGGCTGTCCTCCCGGCTGCTCTCCGGGCGCGTCATAAGTCTTCCCCCCAGCACTTCCTGGTGTGGCGGAAGTGCTGGGGTAACAGGTCCCCAAGGCACTGGGGTGCCTCCTGGCGGTGACCACGGGCCCCTACAGGGAAAGGCTTCCATGCCCTTGACCTGTGGCCCCCAAAGCAACCCGGAAGGCAAACCCCACGTGATCCAGGCAGGGCTCTGACCCTCTTCCAGTCCCTCCTGGCGTCCCGGCCGGGTCATGGCCCCTGGCATCCCTGACACCATCCATCCATTTTTCAAGATCCACTTAACCAGAACAGGGTCATTAAGGAGCTGGGGCCTCTCCTGGCAAGCAGTGAGCACAAGGCAGAAACAATCCCTGGACAGGATGCCAGCCCCTCACAGTGTGAACACACACACACACACACATCAGGGGTCAATTTAGCATCTCCAATCCACCTAACCTGAACGTTTTTGGATTTTGAAAGAAAACCTTTTGCCTCCAGAGGAAACCCATGCGGACACACAGAGAACATGCTGATTTGTCCAATAATGGCAGATAACACCACACTGAAATGTTTTCCCAATTCACAGTGATTATTTTTGTTACATTTTTTTTTTTGGGTGGTAAGTAAATTTTATTTTTCCATTCATTGTCCATTGCTGAGATATTTTGTTATAGAAGATTGCATAGTCTGGTGTGCAGAATACCTTTTTACAGGACATGAAGACAGCAAAGTTAACATGATGGTGTAATATTTGACTGTGCTACCAAAATGACTCTTGTGTCCCAGGTTTGAGAGATATCCCTACTGGCTGTGTGGGTTTTTCACTGCCTATACTGGTTTTTCACCAATATCTCAAAGACATCTACCTAAAATGAATAGGACATGTGAATTGTGGGCATATGTGAAAGGAGGCTTCATGAAGTACTGACGTCCCACCCAAGTCTGATGCTGCTGGGATAGGCTCCTGTTCCCCTACAGCTCTGGACTGGGTTATGTACAAATAACAAGTGCACTTTAGTAACTCTCCTACTTTAAGTTGACAAGGAATCACAAACAGTCCAGGTAGAAATTATATTTATTATACATACTGGGAAGAGTGTAAAATAATTGAGATGGGTTTGCTGACAGAGCTGATGTTGGTTTCGCTCCATACTTTGTTTGTATTGCCCAAATTTGATGCAATTTGTGGAGAGCTTAATGTGTTTGCTTCAGTTTGAAAGAAGTTTCACTTTGAAGTATACAAATTGGTTAAATGGCAAGTTTTGTTTTTTGTAGATTTGTTGCTGCGTCAGTGTGGAACTGTGCATTGAACTGCAGGGTGAGCATAACATAAACTGTATATACGAAAATCTGGAGGTTACAATCAGTTGTGGTCAGAGGCAAATTTGGAATAACAAGAAGAAAATTACAAAAGCAGGGTAAGCATATGATACAATTATGAAGATAAAAAGATGGAAATTTGAAGTAGACTAACTAGAACATAACTGGATTTGAACAGATTGTTGTTTAGCCCAGTGGTTACTGCTGCTGACTCACTTCTCCATAGCCCTGGGTTTGAATCCCGGCCTGGTCAGTTTGTGTTGAGGCTGTGTGGTCTTTTCACTTCTGAGTGGGTTTTTCTTCAACTTTCTTCCCACATCCCAAAGATGTGTTTAATTTAATTGGCAGCGCTGAATTATGAGCATGTGGGTCTGTGTGGACACCACAAAGGACTTGGGTCCCATCTAGGCTTGCTGTCCTTGCTTTACTCCTGTTGCTGCTATATCCCCTCTGATACTAAACTAGGTGAAGTAGGCTTTATAAAGGATGGATGGATGAAATAGTTCACAAGGTGGATTCCAAATGGGAAAACCAAATAATTTGGGAGCTTTCAAGCAATTGGTTGGAGGATCCTCGTCTGGCTCTAATTTCGAAACGCTAACATTATGCAAGGAATGGACCGAAAACACCTGTTGGAATGGGCATTGCTTTGTGCCTTTGGCTAACATGATTTGAAACTGTTTATTGCTTTATTGAATGGCAGCCCTCCACATGCATGCCCCTGAAGTGCATAGGTTAGAATGGGGTACAATATGATCAGGTAGTCTAATTTGTTTTATTAAGCTGCATTACTAAAAATGGAAGAGAAATGACAAAGTTACCCATGTTTGTAGTTTAAGACCAGTGGGGATGAGGCTGTGATGTCTCTGCATAAGCAGAGAGGGGAAAATAACATTTTGTGGTTAGAAATGCTTATGTTTTTGTATTTGTTTCATTAAGTCAAGTAATAATTGGATTCCAATATAAATGGGCATCAACATAATTACTGTGTGCTGTGGCAGACAACTGCGGATCTTGCTCCACCAGGACGCCTGGAGAAGGGAAGGACCGGGAGAGGGGCAATATCTTCCCCAGGGTGCAAGAGGGCAGTTCCTCTGGATTACATCAGGGCCAGGGATTTGGAGTCTGGAAGCTCAACCCGGTTGGGGTCCGTGGCTACCGCCAAAGGGTGCCTGGAAGATTTCGGAGCCCTGGAAATCAGCACTTCCTCCACACCAGGAAGTTCATCAGGGTGCACCTGGAGAACATCCGGGTACAACACAAAAGGTGCCGCCTCACTTCATTCGGGGAGCCGGAGTTGGGAGGCAGAGGACGGAGCTTGAAAGTGGAGGAGTGAGGGCAGCGGAGAAGGGGAAGGAAAGGAAAGGACTGAGTTATTGTGGCTGTTTTGGTGCGCTGTGTTGTGAGCAGAACAGAAATAAATGTGTGTGCTTTTTGGACTTCGGGGTGCTGTGTCTGTCTGTGATCCAGGCTGAATCTTTCACAATGTGTAATATTCAAATAAAAGTTACATTTTCATGAAGAGGTGAATTAACCCCATATATGACCATCAAGACTCGCACAGGGCTCTTGTTTCTCAACTTCTCATTATCTGTTATCATCATTCAGTCTCGCTTTCTTGCAAAAAGATTTATAACATATTTTAATTTGGTAGGGTGGCTGATTGACTTTTTAGCAGAGATTGAAACTCAATGGTTGTCTGTCTGACATGTTACATGCATCTATAGGGTCCCTTCAGGGATCTGTTCTTTCATCCCTTTTGTACATTCTCTGAATTAATGGTTTTCGCAGTAATTTAAAAACATGTTCATCTTAAAATTTCCTGACGACTCAGTGATTGCAAGTCAACTGAATGAGAATGAAGCAAGTCAGGTCCAGTGGTAGATAATTTTGTTAACTGGTGTAATGAGCATTTTCTACACCTAAATCCTACAAAAGCTAAGGAACTAATAATGAGTTTTGGAAGAAACACTGTCTGTCTCAAGATGGCAATCATCAAAGAGCAGGAAGTGGAGATTCTTGACAGTTACACACGTCAGGGGACAATCAGAAACTCAAAACTGAACTTTAATGAAAATTCAGGAGCCGTCTTACAAAAAGGGACAACAACCCTTCTGCTGTTTAGGGAGGCAGAGTCTTTTTAATGTGGGTCCTACCATTATGTCAATCTTTTATAAACTGTGTGTCTTTACTTTGTGGAAAGCCAGCCCCCGGACACAGACAGACAGACAGACAGACACCAGAATGTCCAAAAGCACACGCCTTTGTTACTTGAAGCACCACAATGCCTTGTCACCAACAGTCTTGTCTCTTTCTTTCTCTTTCTCTTTGATCTCCACTCCCATCCTCACAAGCTCCGTCGCCTTCCTTCCAACTCCGGCTCCTCTACTGGAGAGAGGCGGCCCTTTTTATAATGACTCGGATGGGCTCCAGGTGCTCCGTCTGACAATACTTCCCGGTGCGGAAGCACTCTGGGTGCCCCTGGGATTACTTCTGGCAGGGGAGTGCGGCGGAAGTGCTGCCATCCAGGGTTCCATAACCATCCGGGCGCCCCCTGGCGGTGGCCACGTCCTCCCATAGGGATGAGCTTCCCAGCTCCGTTCCAGTGGCCCCCAAGCAGACCCGGGCGGCCGCCATCTCTCGTGGCTCAGGATAGGTATCGTCCCGCTCGTGGACCATCCAGGCGTCCCGGCTGGGTAGGGTCCCCAGCCGTCTGGCACAATTTATTTTCTACTGGCCTGGATTGGAAATCTTAATGTCCAGAACAAAAACAGAATAAGCTGAAACTGTAAAATGGCGGAGTAAGATAACAAAGCAGTCAAATCTGTTTAATAATCAAGTATTACTTTGTCAGACAGGACTCACCCACTACATTCTCCATTCCAGTTGCCATCACGTCACAGATTCAAACGTTCTGAGGATAAAAAGCAAGTGCTTCAAATACTCCTTCATACCAAATGCTATTAATCTTCTAAATAAGATCAACTTTACTTCCACAGACATAATCATAGGGTGAACAGTTGTCATTTGCATCAATCATTAGTCAGGTCTAAATGCTGGTTTAATTTTACGTGTAATATGTATGATGTAAAATACAACAAGTATTCTGCTCACTGCCACATTTATTTGTACTTATGTTCGATGGCTGGGTTCTTAGTTGATGTGTTTTTAAGTTTAGGTCCTGGTCTCTTTGTAAAACTTGTTGACAGACTAAATTTCCCTCTTGGGACAATAAAACTGACTTGAATTGAACTGGATTTTGATACTTGTGCTAAAGCCATTTTGTTTGTCTTTAGTCAGTCTCCGTAAATTTAGCTACTCTTGTTTATCTGACCAGAACAGTGGGGTCATTATACTGAAGTGTTTGCATTTGACATCAGCACCGTGGGGTTAAGGGAAAAAAAAAAGATTTATTTTGGAAGCTATGACACCTAAGCCACTGAGGTATTGCCACTTTTCAAATTTACTTCATACTATAAAAATATTTTGCAGTACAAATATTGGTAGACTTATAATGGACTGGTGCTGTGTCAAGAGTTGTGTTTCCTTTTTTTTGGCCACTGCTGGTGGCACAGACTGCAACCCCCTGTGACCTTAAATGAGATCTGGAAGATTTTTACAGTGTTTGTGTATATATTTAAAGATGGAGAACTATTTTGTGCTGGTTCATTTATTTGCTCGTCAAATAACTGAGATTCAAAGTTCCACAGAAGAACATAAAATTCATCCTGCCACACACACTGTAGGCATTTGGCAGCAATGTGCAATGTTACTAGATTAAACTTAACAACATTATGCTTAGCAGGTACCAGGCCATTGAGACAATATGCTTTTGTGTGTGCGTCCTGGGAAGCTGCCTCTGTGTCCTCTTCCCAAAGTTCACAGCTGTTTAGCTACTGTCAGGTCACATGATAGAAGGGGAAGGGTTCACATCAGGCTGGAACAATGGGACAAGTATTCTTACACCCTACATGTGGGAGATGTCAGGATCTTCAAGATGTGTGAAGGTTACAATTTTCTCAAACCGATCAAAGGATTGCTGAAAAAAATGAGACTCAATCATCTGCTCTATTTTCTGACAAAGCACCATTTAAAGGAATATTTTCCATTTAATGAGACAAGGATATCAGAGTAAAGGTCCTATCAGCTCTGCATGTTCTTTAGAATTGCATTCAAAAGGCCATTCAAAAACATTCCAGAAAACCAACGCTTATTATTAAACTGTTTCCTACAGTACAGGATGATTGATGGTTGATCATGCGGTACTTTCAGATGTACTATGCTGTACGAGTCTTCACTTTTGGAGGGACACAACAGAATTAGTTGATATGAAATAAATATATATATATATATATATATATATATATATATATATATATATATATATATATATATATATATATATATATATATATATATATATATATATATATATATATATATATATATATATAAATAACAGAAAGTAGATTAGGTTTCAATACTGGAGCAAAACTTATCTTTAAATGTGTGAGAAACATAAGAGTAGAACAGAGACTTGTCTGTTAATGAAAAGCGTTTTGTTTAACTTTTATTGATATCACAAGAGAAGATGACAATACATGCATTTGTAAGTGCATGTGATTCGAGTGATTCTTACTGAATGTTCCTTTCAAGGTGATTTTATAGATCTTAATCAGTCCCTGTACATAACAATTGCTCCATGTCAGGCTGCAGGATGTAGCAAATATTCTACCGAATAACAAGACGGGTCGGGAGGCACCGCATATCCTTGTGACCATTAAGCAACCATGTATGAGGTACAGGGCCCATTATGATTCTTGTTTTTCTACCCCACTAAATAATATGATATTGAGGCAACAAAATCAACAAGCCAGCAATGCAATATTCCATAACACATTAGTAGATGCTGCTCTTCTGAACTCTTATCTTTTTAATATCTAATGTTTTCAATGAAGTAATCATTCATTGGTCAACAACAACAACATTTATTTATATAGCACATTTTCATCCAAAAAATGTAGCTCAAAGTGCTTTACAAAATGAAGAATAAAAAAATAAAATAAGTCAACATTAATTAACATAGAATAAGTAAGGTTCGATGGCCAGGGTGTCTTGTGTTCAATTCAAAAGCTTCAATTCAACGACATTTCCACTTTCAGCATTTTCTTTAATTGCCAGGACATTATTTCTGCGATTTTTATCTCCCAGTTCACTGACCTTGGCAATTAATGACACCACTGAACTGTTCAGCAAAGCAATCTGGTTATTATGGTGATGAACAGATTCCAGCAGCATTTTAAAATTTCGAAGAAATTGTTTTTGCTCAGTTTTGTTTCCTTGCATGTCGTTTTGGAAAGTACCAAGCTCAGCCTCAAAGCTCTGCTGTAGGGATTTGCACATAGCAAAGAGCTGGTTGACCAAAAACTGCTTCAAATTGTTGGAAAGAGCCTCCATATTTGAATGGTCATTATGGTCATGCTGTTTATCTAGAGTTATGGAGTCATGGAGCTAAAGATCTCAGAGTGATTCCTTCTCAAAGTAGACACCATCTTTTGAGTCTAGAAGGTGAGTAGAGTAGAGGCAGATGAAAATTATAAAAATATGTCAAGAGAACTGCCTTAACGTATGTCCATCAGCCATCATGGTGCACACAAGCAAAACAAAAAAGTTGTTGGTTCGATTGGCACATCTGTCTCACTCTTTGACTCTGAAGAGGTTGTTTAGCTTGCTTTTGTTTCAGTTTTATTCATCCATCCATCTGTCCAGTGTGAACCTTCTTTCTTCATCTAAACCAGTCATGGTGGGGCTGAAGCCAGTCTCAACACATTAGGCTCAAGGTAGGAACCGATCCTGGTTAGAGCCCTTGCACATCACTCGCTCACACGGAAGCCTATTAAGTGTTGTACGTTCAGTTGGCGCACAGTTGTTTGTGCTGCTACATCACTTCTCCTAGGGTCTTGAGGTTGAACCCCTCACTTCCTTCCTCCAATACATGTGGAGTTTGAATGTTTTCCTTATATTTGTAGGAATGTTTCTTTGCATACTAGAATGTATATCCCAAAAACATGCATAGGTGAACTGGCAGCTCTGAGTTAGTCCTTCATGTATGTGACAGATGTTTTGAGATAAGACAGACAGAACTTTTGATGTAAGGAAAAGCAGAAATGTTTAGGTAAGTTGGTGATGTGTTGCACATTTATTAGCATGTGCAAGTAAGAAGTTCATGCGGTGGGTTGGCACCCTGCCCGGGATTGGTTCCTGTCTTGTGCCCTGTGTTGGCTGGGATTGGCTCCAGCAGACCCCCGTGACCCTGTGTTCGGATTCAGCGGGTTGGAAAATGGATGGATGGAAGTAAGAAGTTCACTGTGGCTTTCTACGTGTGACAATATTGGCTCAATGAACCTTATGAGCACGAGTGACTGCATGCAGGATTCTGTCTTGCTGGGGAGCAGTGCACAGTCCCAGTAGTATCAGAATGGGCCTGATCCACCCTCGCTGTTCAGTCAGTGCAGTCAGCGTCAGTGCATTAGCAAACAAGGGTGTCCAGCATGAGACTGGTGTCTCTCCAGAGATACACCTTGCATTTTGCGTAGGATTTGTCCCTACAAGCCGCTAAGGCACTTTAAGCACTTTGAACTACTGTTTGTATGAAAATGTGCTATATAAATAAATGTTGTTGTAAGGCCTAGCTACTGAACTCAATCCATGAAGGGCCGCAGTGAATGCAATGTTTTAGTTCCAAACAACTGATGTCAACTGGACTCTTCTCTTAATTGAATATGTAATTATTTGCCAGTTTCATCCTTTATCATTTCAATCCAGAAATGCACCATTGGATAGTGTAGTAATTCAGCCCGGACACAAAGCAGCAGACACAGAATGTCCCGAAAGCGCACGTTTTTATTTACAGTTCCAGCAAACACCACAATGACAGTGCACCAAACACTCTTGATCAGTCTGTTTCTCCCATCTGGACTTTGTCTTCTCCCTCCCAACTCCGGCTCATCTACTCAAGGGAGGGGCCTCTTTTACAGCCACCCGGATGTGCTCCAGGTGTTCTGTGACGGTCTTCCAGCAGCACTTCTGGGTGTGGCGGAAGTGCTGACATCTGGGGCTTTCCACTCCTCCTGGCGCGCCCTTGTGGTGGCCATGGGACCCAATAGGGTTGAGCTTCCATGCTCGGTTCCTGTGGCCTCCATACAGACCAGGGCAGCTGCCCTCTCATGTACCAGACAGAGGTATGGACCCTCTCCCAGTCCTTCCAGGTGTCCTGGCTGGGGGTTGTCCACCACAAAAGGAATTCAACATGTATGACTATGCTGCATTGATCTCTTTTCACATATTTGACTTTTATCCTTCTTTAAAAAAAAGTCATTTCTAACTATTTCCTTATTAAAAATAACCGGGACAAAAATGACAATGAAGTAGCTACTTCTGTCATTTGCACCCGTGTCTGCTACCTGTTACCTGACACTATTTGAAAAAATGGAGGCTGCTTCTGATTAAGCAATTCAATGTGAAAGTTATTTTTTATTTCCAGAACTTTAAATAACCAGAGTTCTATTTCTTCTTTTTAGTGCACTTTTTTTTTATAAAGCTTGAACTAAATCTAAATTGTATCCAAATAAAGATAACAAAAAAAGAGAGGACTCCAGCACTAAATGCTAAAGAGAAGCAGTTCTTGCAATAACATTTCCACCCATGAAACCATTAGTAGATAACTACTCAAATAAAAATAGCATTTGAAAATAAATAACACGGCAAAACCTCAGCATCTGGAAAATGTAATCTCTTTTTTTTTTTAAATACAATAAAAGGTAAATATTATTGTGTAGGTCCTTAGGAGGGTATTTTAGAGGTTGGTTTTAGTCATCAACCCACTGAGTGGAACATGATGTGAATAATCGGAATCTTGTAATTTTAAACTTTTTCAAATTTAACTGACTTTTAAAGTTTCTTGGTGTTTTTGCAGGTTGCCATAAAATCCATACGCAAGGACCGCATCACTGATGACTTGGACAGAGTGCACATTCAAAGAGAGATTGAAATCATGTCATCCCTCAGGCACCCTAACATCATTTGTATTTATGAAGGTCAGTGATTATCACGCTATACATCTTTGCTGTTATTTATAACATATTTTGAAACCCAGATGTTGAATTTTTGACATGATGGAACAGTGGTTTGTGGTGCCAAACCCAAGGTGACTGGGGTTAAATCCTGCACCTAATCGCCGTTTGTGAAGTCTGTATGTTCTACGGGTGTCTGTGGCTTTTTTATTCTTAAGTTACTACTTTGTTCTTCCATATTTCAAACATATTTGTAGTATGTTAGGTTAATTGATTAATCTAAATTGGCAAAGAGTGGATGTTTGTTCTAGAGTGCCCACATTTGGACTGGTATTTCATCCAGAGTTGGGTCTTGCCATGCCCCCAGTGCTGGTTGGATAAACTCTTGATCCCTGCACCACCATAATTGAAGTACGTTGCTCTGAAAAACAGATGAGTGGACATTTTTGAATAGGATGAGCTGAAGAGAGTGCAGTTAGGATCAGGTTTATTATGCAATATGCCCGTTTCCTTCTTATAGTACATACAAACGTTCACTCTCTGTGCTATTGAGCTCTACTGCAGTTTAATGGCAGACAAGCAGAAATGAAGTCTATTTGAGTGTTCCTTGCTACCACCAAGGGCTACCATCTTAGACACTGGCTCCCTGCACACTTGTAATACACTGTGTGCACAATTATTAGGCAAGTGAGTATTTTGACCATATCATCATTTTTAATGTGTATATTCCAACTGCAAGCTGTATTAACTTGAATGCTTATTGGATTTAAGCACGTCAGGTGATGTGTATTTGTGTAATGAGGGAGGGTGTGGCCTAAGGAGATCAACACCCTATATCAAGGTGTGCAGAATTATTAGGCAGCTAGTTTTCCTTGGGCAAAATGGGCCAAAAAAGAGATTTAACTGACTCTGAAAAGTCAAAAATTGTAAAAAGTCTTTCAGAGGGATGCAGCACTTTTGGAATTGCTAAGATATTGCTGTGTGATCACAGAACCATCAAACATTTTGTTGCAAATAGTCAACAGGGTCGCAAGAAACGTGTTGAGAACAAAAGATGCAAATTAGCTGCCAAAGATTTGAGAAGAATCAAACGTGAAGCTACCAGGAACCCATTATCCTCCAGTACTTTCATATTCCAGAGCTGCAACCTACCTGGAGTGCCCAGAAGTACAAGGTGTTCAGTGCTCAAAGACATGGCCAAGGTAAGGAGGGCTGAAACCCAACCACCACTGAACAAGAAACATAAGTTGAAACGTCAAAACTGGGCCAAGAAATATCTGAAGACAGATTTTTTCAAAGGTTTTATGGACCGATGAGATGAGAGTGACTCTTGATGGACCAGATGGATGGACCTGTGGATCAGTAATGGGCACAGAGCTCCACTCCAACATGGAGGTGGGGTACTGGTATGAGCTGGTATTTTTAAAGATGAGCTAGTTGGACCTTTTGCATTGAAGATGAACTCAAAATCAACTCCCAAACCTACTGCCAGTTTTTCGAAGACACTTTCTTCAAACAGTGATACAGGAAGAAGACCATGATTTTTATGCAGGCCAATGCTCCATCACTTGCATCGAAGTTCTCCACTGCGTGGCCAGCCAGTAAAGGCCTTAAAGATGAAGGAATAATGACATGGCCCCCCTTCCTCATCTGACCTAAACCCTATCGAGAACTTGTGGGCACTTCTTAAATGCTAGATTTACGGGGGAGAAAAACAATACACCTCTCTGAAGAGTGTCTGGGAGGCTGTAGTCACTGCTCCACAAAAAGCTGATCGTCAACAGATCAAGAAACTGACAGACTCCATGAATGGAAAGGCTTATGACTGTTATTGGAAAGAAGGGTGGCTATATTGGTCATTGATTGATTGATTGATTTTTTTTGAAATGTCAGAGATGTTTATTTGTTTGTTTATTATTCTCACTATAACAGATGAAAATAAACAAGTGAGATGGGAAAATTTTCATTTTTCCTTTAGTTTCATAATAAATCTGCACACTAATAGTTGCCTAATAATTGTGCGCACATATGTATTCCCCTGATGATGTTCACACTCACATTTCCGTTGTGAAACATTCAGGTTTCAGGTTTATTAACATTTTGGATTGACTGATAGCACTGTGTTTGTTCCATATTAAAATTAATCCTCAAAAATACAACTTGCCTAATAATTGTGCACACAGTGTAGACTAAATTAGCTATGACCAGAAAGCAGGAGACAGAGCTGGAGGTTTCAGAGTTAAAGATGTTAAGATTTGCATTGGGTGTGATGAGGATGGACAGGATTAGAAATGAGGACATTAGAGGGTCAGCTTAGTTGGGAGACAAAGTCAGAGAGGCGAGATTGCGTTGGTTTGGACATGTGCAGAGGAGAAATGCTGGGTATATTGGGAGAAGGATGTAAAAGAGAGAACTGTCAGGCAAGAGAAAAACAGGAAGGCCTAGGAGAAGATTTATGGATGTGGTGAGAGAGGACATGTTGGTGATGAGTGTAACAGAACAAGATGCTGAAGACAGGACGGTATGAAGATGATCTGCTGTGGCAACCCCTAACGGGAGCAGCTAAAAGAAGAAGAAGAAGCTATAAACATAAAGAAATCTTGCTAATGGTTTTACTTTTCGTCATAACTTTTTAAACATAAACTGTCCAACTTTCAGGGAAAACGTGAGGGTTGGTGGCAGGATTGGCACTCCAGCCACTGTGAAACACCTCACACTCTTCCACTCCATTCAAACTAGTGTGGTGCTGAGATGTCATGGCTGCACTTGGGTCCTATATTGGGATCCTGAGGTGGTTCGTCGTACTGTATCAGTGCATGCTCCTAACCCGTCCTCCTTTGTCTTATCAATACTGTTATAATTTTTGATGAATGTGAAATCTCTGGATTTGACAGTCAATTCAGGGTCCTTTTGAGCACCCAAACTAAGAAGAGTGGAGTACAGGACTGATTAATGCAAAATAAACCATTGAAGGAGAGGGCTTAACTAACAGCTGTGACAAATGTACGTGTGCATTTGTTTCTGACAGTGTTTAAGTGTCACAAGCCAGCAGGTCGAATAATCCTGGATCTAACAAACTGACTGTCATAGTTTACTCTTTATCACTGCCATTGAAAATTCTGTGCTCATTCAGGTCACTCAGATTCTGCACAGAACAAGAAACGTTTAGAAATGCGGAATATAAATATGTGTATTTGTTTTCCTATGCAGTGTTTGAAAGTAAAGATAAGATCATTATTGTAATGGAGTATGCTAGCCGTGGAGAGCTCTATGACTATGTAAGCAGTCAAATCCGAATTCCAGAGGCAGAAGCCCGCAAATTCTTCCGGCAGATTACATCGGCTTTGCACTACTGTCATAAGGTAAGATGCCTTTGCAGTTTAATGCATTTAAATGAAACTGATTTACCAGTCACCAGACATTTTAGATTTTAGAGACTGAAACAGAGTTCAAAGAGAAGAACTCTGAATTTTTGGATGTGCAGCCTTTAAACACTGTCACTGATGGTCCACATCAGGGAATATAACAATCAATCAGGATTCACTGTTAAGACTTGCCTCTTTCCCTCCAGAATATTTTATCATACTGAACTGTGTTGCTATTAGTTATGTATATCCCTGTTTTGATGCAGTTAAATGTAGGGCTGTGCCAGTGTGCTTCTGCAAAGGAAAAGAAGGTTAAAGGGTTATTTTTCAGGTTAAAGACGCAATGTTTTGGCTGTATAACCTTCATGAGGTATGCAACTGAAAAGGAAAAAGCAGGTAACGTGAAATGCCAGCACATATGAAAGAATAAAGGGTGAGAAAAAGCTGCCATTACAGAAGACAAAATGAGAAATTGAAAAGTTAGTCGGTCATTAAGACCTGGAGAAATATGCAATTGCAGACTGGGAATGAGCTTATCTTTTTCTATGTTTCTTTGAAAAGAGTCATGAAGCACTGTGAAAGAACACAAACTCAAAGATCAGTGTGGCTATGACCAAAGGATGTGAAGTGTTCAGCTTTGTAAGCTCTTTGATTTTAATGGCTAGCTGTCTCCCTGTATCACCTACATTATGTAGATGGCTGGGCACTTCCTACAAGAAAGGCAGTAAATATGATCTTCAGACTTGGAAGAGGCCTGTAGTTTAATATTGATATTTACCAGAGGGACGTGAGAAAAAGAAGAGTATTGTTGGTGACACAGTTGCAAGCGACATAGCGTCCTCTGTTACGGCTCAAAGCCGCTGGTGAGGAATGCGGCTCGACGGAAAACGATCAGTGAACGGTTAGATAAAAAGGCTCTTGTGGAAGGATCAGTCTGCAAAGCTGATGACTTGTGGGAGAGAGAGTTAGGGTGAAATGGGAGGGAGAGCAAGATTCAAGCTGCATTACAGGGGTTCCTCTTAGAATGGGGCGTTTCAAGGACCACTCCTGGCTTGATTGAGGGCCCTGCCCAAATTATGAAAAGGATTTCCTCTATCATTCTGAGAGCTTCATTGCAGACGTGAGCCTCATCAGTGGTTAGGCAGCCACCATTTATAAAGTGTTCTAGATGGAGTAGAGGAACTGCAGGGCAAATGGCTGGTTACCTCTCTGTCCAGGTGCTAAGGATAATTTGTGTGTCTGTTATATCACAAGTTAGGTTATTTGTTACGTTTTTCTTTTAGTTTCTATTTTACTCTGATTTATTGTCCTTTCTTCTATTTAATGCTTTGTTATCTGTTTCATTGTTCTATTCAGGAAAACATTTGCATCCAATGTTATATATACCCTGCTGGTTTTTTTTTCTAAGTCTCTGTAAATATAAATATATAAATGCTATATAAATAAAATGTATTATTATTATTAGTGATTGTTAAGGTCATGGTAGAGTAGTGCTAAATAAAATCCATACTTAGAAAATACTGTATATTTGCTCATTTAAAATAACCAATGTTATTTTGTTTTATAATAAATTCTGTGCTGCTGCCTCGCAGTTAGGAGGCCCGGGTTCGCTTCCCAGGTCCTCCCTGCGTGGAGTTTGCATGTTCTCCCCGTGTCTGCGTGGGTTTCCTCCGGGCGCTCCGGTTTCCTCCCACACTCCAAAGACATGCAGGTTAGGTGGATTGGCGATTCTAAATTGTCCCTAGTGTGTGCTTGGTGTGTGGGTGTGTGTGCCCTACGGCGGGTTGGCATCCTGCCCGGGATTGGTTCCTGCCTTGTGCTCTGTGTTAGCTGGGATTGGCTCCAGCAGACCCCCGTGACCCTATAGTTAGGATATAGCGGGTTGGAAAATGGATGGATGGATGGATAGTACATGTGATAAAAAGTGATTTTTCCATTAGGACATAGCTAGCTGTGTGCATTTGAGAATGTGGAATAAACAATAATATATTATATAATATATTTTTCTGAGGCTAGAGCAAATAAACATGTTGAATGTTGAAACCTAAATATATTTAAACTATAACCTAGTTTGATGCTTTCTTTAATGTGTGGCAATATACAAATAAACAGTGGGAATTATTGACTCTTTCCCACATTTTACATTTGCAGAAAACGTACCAGTTCTGGGGATTAGAGTGTAGTATTTATTAAATTAAGGCTCAACTAGCACAAATACATAGGATATCTTCGAAGTTATGATTCATTTCTATACTGATGTGGTTTTTACTTTGACACTCAACATGATATGGAAGATGAATGTTAATCCTTGAAAGTTAATCAGAAAATAACAGTCCTGGTCAGTGAACAACAGATGAATAAGTGGGTGACGGCCGAAGGCAGAACTGTAATCCCTCACATCCAGACGGCTCCTTCAGATGGGCCACATGACTCGGCGAAGCAAGCTTGGTTGCATTTGAAAGCTGAAAGCATGCTGTTTCTCACGGAATAAGAATATCTCCACTAAATTAAAGTCATTGGAAGCTAACTAGCTAAAACTGTGCATATTGTTCCTGAATGTTCATCCATTTTAAGGGTCATTCAGAAAATGAATGTGATATTTTATAAGAAGATGCAAATTTCATGTGTAGCAGTAAGAGAACAATTGTATTTCATTTAAATACCTTATTTATGATGCTAGCATCCTGAAGAGAATGGAGCTTAGTTTAGCAGGTTATGCTAATTTATTATGTTAAACTGAAATATGTTACTTCCTGCCAATGCTATTATCCTATTGTTTTAAGATTACTCTTCATGGCCTGTGGTCTTTACATAGTGATAGCCTGTATACTATTTTAGAACATAAATGCTAATTCATTAGAAAATGATTGTAGAACAAATAGACTAAAAAGAATTCTTTGGAGGATATTCCTGTTAATTCCTTGGCTTGTGTTTGTACTCTGGCAACCATTTCAGTTGTTGAAAGATGGACTTGCCTGGCTTTTAATCCACAGACGTGGGGCGTTGCATGCAAATGTTTAGTTTGTGCTTTGGCAATGTGTGCAACCACCACTGAAAATGTTATTGTTCCCAATTTAGGAAACTTTAGTTTTCAATCCCAGAATAGATGGTGCTATGCCAGGTGATAAGAGGAGAGTTTCTCAAGCAAGACTTGATAAATCCGAGAGCGACCATCTGTGATTCATTTAGTCCGCAAGACGAATGGAGGTCAAATCAGGCAATTTGCAAAACCAAAGGGGAAATGATCTGCCTGGTCTGTCAGTGCACTAATGTGTTCTGCTGCTTGGCCATGAAGCTAGAAAGATTTATAATACAGCTGCTGGTTTGAAATTTTGAGAAGTTATTTCTTGACAGTTACTAAAGTGGGATAAACTATACATCTATAGACAAATGATTAGCATTTGAAATTAAGAAAAACAAAACTGTATTTTAAGTTTAAGATGGGTGTGATATGATGCACAGTTCAAGTTCAAGCACTTTATTGTCTTTGTGTAACACAACGAAATTTTTGTGAAAGCCCCAAGGTGCATTTAAAGAAAAGTCAAATAATTCCAAATATGTCGTATACAGTGATCAAGTAACCAGAGCAAATTATTATTGCTCAAAGTACAGCAGCATAAATTGTTCTTGCACCTATTAATGAATAGTACATTACATATTATATATTGTATTACGTTAGTATATTGCACTTTACCAGCATAGCTTATTGCACATGTTCAATAATTAAAAATGATCTCAGACTGAGGACGTTCAGAGTTAAGAAAGTTTATGGCAGATGGGAAAAAGCTATTTTTTAGTCTGTGCGTACACGGATTGACCTAAAGTGTCTTCCTGACGGGAGGAGCTCAAACAAAGAATTTCCAGGATGAGTTTTGTCCTTGAGAATGTTTTTGGCCCTTCTTACACAGCGAGTCTTATACGAGAGTTTGAGTGATGGCAGTTCAGTCCCATTAATGGCCTCTGCTGTTTTTACGACCCGCTGCAGGGCTTCTTTAGCAGCCTTGGTGCAGCTGGTGTACCAGGCCATCATGTACCCAGACATACACACTCATGTACTGTATGACATGCTCCAAGTGATGCATTGCATAATAGTAACCAAAACGTGACACAGCTGATGACATTGTGCAATGCCAAATTGGTAAAAACGATTGAAATTAATTTTCAAAATATTATCATATCCAGTTAACACATAATTAATTGCTTAAATTGTAATTTTTACCTGTGATAGTGATAATTGTGTTTTGAATGTTAAGAAATGATTTAACTAAATGGATTCACCATTTCTGTTAAAGGCTATCAAATCAGCTAGTGATATAAATCTGCACTTTTGCTCACCAAATGTCCTTGTTTCTCCGGAAATTTCCTCATTTTACGAGGCTATCTGGGTGTATTTTATAATACTGCCAGTTTGTCTGGATTTTTCACACTTCAGCCCTAATGCGCAAATCCCTTCCTTATATGGATTAAAGCTCCAAGGGGGTCCCCACCACACTAATACGGAAAGTCCAAGTGAGACGAGCACCTCCCACCTGATCTGACTTAAAGGAAAACCTCCAAATCCTTTTAGATTTTCGTGTCCTCTATTTTTTTTTTTTTTTTGGCTCTTGAAATATGGTAACCCCACCTGTAGAAGAGACTGTCCCCTTCTCTGTCTGTGTAAAATCAAAATTACTGTTGTAACTCATGCAGAAGTGGCTATACTCAAGTAAGAATAAGCACTATATTCAGCATACTGCTAGACCTTGTTTTATTGAACTTCCTCTTGTATGCAGTGTTACTTTGTCAGCTAAGACAGCAAGCACGAATATCAATTCCAACACAATACTAAATGGCATGTAACGACTGCTGTCCCATCTACATTTACCTTCCTACTTTCTTTCTGGTGATTTTGGCTCGCGGGTGATGCTGCAATAAGTAAAGCAGGGTCAGAGAATGCATGGATGATCCGTGTATATGTGTGACGTAATGCTGAACGACTGGCTTCTAAACAAATCTGAAAATATGTTCTTCCTCTAAAAGAAAGTCCATGTCTTTACCTTGCTTTGTCTATACTTGAGGCTCGTAAATCCATCAATGTGTGTTGTTATTCTTTACACGTATTCTTTAACTACAAGTAATGAATCTTTTCACATTCTGCTTTATTACCATTTCTACGGTGTTACTAAATCCTGCTTTTTAGTCTGTTTTTAATGAAGTGTGGCCTATAAAAGTCAAAAATGATTTAAATCTTCATCTCTGTTTAACGTATTTATGTACATTTTATAACAATTCTTGATGTCCTTTTGGAAGTCCAGTTAAAACTTCAAAGTTTCTCTACTCAGGGAGGTATGTTGTTGAATCAAAGAGCTTGTCAACTTGGTGTAGAGTCAGCTGATAAGACTGTAATGGGAACAAAACAATATAACGTTCTCAAACCCGCTTAATCCAATCCGAAGGTCACGGAGAGGGGCAAAAGATCTAACCGAATTCTTCCAAGCAGCTGACAAAACTGAAATATTACTTTGATGTTTTAAAGACTAAATCTGTACTCGGAGGGTATGTAGACGCGTGCTTTTAATGTTGTCTTCACATAGATATAAGGAAAAATGACCATTTTCAAATGTTATTTTTACTAGCATATTACTAGCTATCCTCTGCATGTATAAGATTGGAATACACTTCTCTGATTTATTTTTCAGATTTAAAAAAATGCAGATATTGCATTGATAGTGAATTGGGAGTGGGAGATGAACTATCTTGAGAATTTGTAGGTGGAAGAATATAACCTAAAAGAATTAGGATACTAAAAACATTTGAATTTTGAATTCCAGCTTCTACTTACAATATTGAAATACTTCAGATAAATTAATATTGGCCGTAGACATTTTGGTTAGAAGTGTTGTAAGCAGGAATTGCTTAGCATTGATGTGATCTTCGGTTTGTTCTTATGCTGGATAAGGCTGCCAAGACGGATCTCAGCAGCCTTCTTTCTGGCCATCATAGTGTAGTCTTCTTCTAAATTCAGTAATTATCTGATAGGTGGCACTGGAAGTCACAAATTATAGGCATTAGAAACAAACCCACAGTTTAGTGTTGATCTTTGAGTTATTTGTTTTAATTAAAGATTGATGCTCTCAAAATATTAAGACACATCGATTGAAACAAATTGAAAAAAGCAAATAGTTTTAATCTCTAACAGAAAACAGCCTTCGTAGAAAACAAAAGTATTCTATAACTTATGTGGAACGAAAACAGAGTAATACGTTTAAATAGACTTCCACCAGACCTTTTAGACAGATAATCCATCAAATTGAAAAACAGACAACATTGCAAACTAATGCATGTAGTATCTTAATTACATATTTCAGACAATAGCATTCTTTCTATTTGTGATGGAGTTTTACTTTAAAGACACCAGAGAATGTAGAAAATGGATTACTGAGATTAAGATAGAGACCAGCATTTCTGGATTCTTCCATCCAGATTTAGCTACACAACTGCCGAGTTAACGCTAATCGAAAGGCCTGTTTTTGCTCTTGTATTGCTAGTAGTATGGCACCTTCCATTGTACGAGCATTTTTCAAATCCTTTCAGTCCAATTTAGGAGTTGGCACAATGGACACAGGTCATGAAAGAATTCTGGGTAGTGTGCCTGTCCTTCGCAGGGTGAAAGCCAAATTGGAATTGCAAATTGACCTAACACACATGTCTTTGGGGATGACAAAAAATCACCAACATGGAAGAAAACACATGCAGACTGGGAAGAACTTTTAAAGTCCATATGAACAACAACCAGCCACGGAGTTTAATGAACCCAGGATGCTCAATTGTGAGGTTGCAATATTGTTCACTGCATCACCCTGCCACCCCTAACTCTGTAATAAATGGTGAAAATATAATGTCTTGAAGTTAAATCAAATACAAAAAAATGTTATATATTTCTGTGTTTTTGAAAAATGCAAAGTTTTATTATAATGAGCACATAGTAATTTATCCATCCATTATCCAACCTGCTATATACTAACTACAGGGTCACGGGGGTCTGCTGGAGCCAATCCCAGCCAACACAAGGTGTAAGGCAGGAAACAAACCCCGGGCAGGGCGCCAGCACACCGCAGGGCGAACACACACACACACACACACTAGGGACAATTTAAGATCGCCAATGCACTTAACCTGCATGTCTTTGGACTGTGGGAGGAAACCCACGCAGACACGGGGAGAACATGCAAACTCCACGCAGGGAGGACCCGGGAAGCGAACCTGGGTCTCCTAACTGCAAGGCAACAGCACTACCCACTGCACCACATGTGCCAACGTGCCGCCCCATAAAAATTTAGTTGATTATGATTACTGCTTACTTAAGTACTGCAGCAACCTTTAAATTAATTACAATTGCTCAAGAATAATAATGTGGATGAGGAGAAATGATCAAATTATGTATAATAAAATCATTTAAAGTAATTAAGAACAAATAGTATATGTTCTAGAGTACACTACATTAAAGCTGTAATTATGTTTAAAAACCTGATTAGATTATAAGACCTAAGTAATATGCGAGTACAGCTTTAAATAATAGAATGAATAAACTACAAGCAGAAATGGCAATGTTAATGGGATATATAGCTGTGCTACCATTTAATGTACAGTTTCTCTAATTATAAAGCACTTCAGCGGCCACAAGTTATTAAAAATAAATTAGAGAAATTTGAGTAAGTCATTAACTAAACTTTATATGCTTTAGAAAAAGTAGATAACAGAGTAAATTTCCAGATTATTAACATCTAACTCGACATGGCCCTGAGCAGAATAAGTGGATTCCAAAAATAGCTGCACAGATAGATTCATAATTAGATGGCATATTTTTACACTGATATATATATCTAGCTTGTGTCAAAGTGCCTTTAAGAATATCTCATTTTATTCTTAGAACTATTGTTAAATGTTTGTCACATTTCTGCCATTGCATAGATTAGTCTTTGTAACATTCATCCACCCATCCATTTTCTAGATGTACTTTGTCCAATTATTGGATTTCGAAAGTCGACCGTTACATGCTGCCATACCTGTATGGGTCCTCAGCTCATCACAGGGCACACGCACACAACTAGATCCTCTTAACCACGACAATTTGAAGCTACTTTGAAATCACATTTGGTGATTTTAGGGTGTGGGGCACAACAATAGTACCTGAAGAAAAAAAAAAACAATAGCACAACTGATGCTGTGAATTACACTCCTTGAAATTTTGAAGAAAAGTGCAGCTACTACAGGTACAGTATCAAATCCATTTTTAACTATACAGGCCCAATCTGAATTATTTAGGTATTGCTGATAGTGTTATATATATATATATATATATGTATGTGTGTGTGTGTGTGTGTGTGTGTGTATATATATACACACACACTCACCTAAAGGATTACTAGGAACACCTGTTCAATTTCTCATTAATGCAATTATCTAATTAACCAATCACACATCAGTTGCTTCAATGCATTTAGGGGTGTGGTCCTGGTCAAGACAATCTCATGAACTCCAAACTGAATGTCAGAATGGGAGAGAAAGGTGATTTAAGCAATTTTGAGCGTGGCATGGTTGTTGGTGCCAGACGGGCTGGTCTGAGTATTTCACAATCTGCTCAGTTAATGGGATTTTCACAATTTCTGTTGAGACATTCAAATGGTAGAGTCAGAATTTGACGTAAACAGAATGAGAACATGGATCCATCATGCTTAGTTACCACTGTGCAGGCTGGTGGTGGTGGTGGTGTAATGGTGTGGGGGATGTTTTCTTGGCACACTTTAGGCCCCTTAGTGCCAATTGGGCATCGTTTAAATGCCACGGGCTACCTGAGCATTGTTTCTGACCATATCCATCCCTTCATGACCACCATGTACCCATCCTCAGATGGCTACTTCCAGCAGGATAATGCACCATGTCACAAAGCTCGAATCATTTCAAATTGGTTTCTTGAACATGACAATGAGTTCACTGTACTAAAATGGCCCCCACAGTCACCAGATCTCAACCCAATAGAGCATCTTTGGGATGTGGTGGAATGAGAGCTTCGTGCCCTTGATGTGCATCTCACAAATCGCCATCACCTGCAAGATGCTATCCTATCAGTATGGGCCAACATTTCTAAAGAATGCTTTCAGCAAAGGGCGAAAGGGGGTCAGACACCGTATTAGTATGGTGTTCCTAATAATCCTTTAGGTGAGTCTATCTATCTATATCTATATCTATATCTATATCTATATCTATATCTATATCTATATCTATATCTATATCTATATCTATATATATATATATATATATATATATATATATATATATATATATATATAATCTCTGAAGATAGCAAAAGTCATCCCAAACATTGATAAGTGCAACGCCGTATGTTAAAAGATGAGCTGCTATAAAGTTTAAGGGTGTTAGTTCTGACATGAAGATTTCCAGGTTCTATGAACACTTGCACCTGTATGACTAACAGAAATTATATCTTTGAATATATCTGGGTAACATCAGCTATTTTTGCTATAATTAATCAAGAAAAAATAAATATGTGAATCATTATGATTTTGTTTATTTAATTCATACAACATTTATTGAAGATCAGCTATCAATCATTTTAAATACATTGTAAAAGAGAACACAAAGACAAGAAAAAGGCTTGGGGATCACCCCGTATATTGTCTGAAGTTCTGCTCTGTAGAGTAGTCTTAAAA
Source organism: Polypterus senegalus (assembly GCF_016835505.1). Classification (NCBI taxonomy): domain Eukaryota; kingdom Metazoa; phylum Chordata; class Cladistia; order Polypteriformes; family Polypteridae; genus Polypterus; species Polypterus senegalus. The sequence goes on from NC_053165.1 coordinate 45,039,974, forward strand.
AACTGAGTCCTGAATGGAACTGACTGGGAAGGGCGGAAGGGAAGAGGAGGGTCTAACAGGGCACTGGCGGAAGTGAGGTCAGCAGGAGGGCGTGGTCTGGAGAAGGAAGTGTAAATGAGTTAGGCTGTAGTCAGTCTTCTCTTCTGTGGTTCTGCAGAGGAGGGAGAGGAGACGTTTGCACACTTCATCAACCCCCTGCCTCTTGTGCATGTGTATGTGACAACATATTCTTCTTACCTGAAGACAACTGACCTAAAACCAAATAATATTTTAATTTCATAATACACAATTTATCAAGAGAATTTGTTGAATCCTCAACAAATCCATTCAATAGCCTGCACTTAGTTACCACTTTGCATTCTTCAAGCTTGCTGTAAAATGTCCTTAAATTAAAAATGGGAACATCTATAATATGTATGTGAAATATAAACCCCTTTGTAATTAAAAATCACATCTATGGTAAAAGGAAATGCTGCTGGGAATTTGCTTTTATTCCCTGGATAACCATCATGCCAACTGATCTTCTAGGCAGCAATTCCCAATTATATCAAGCTTTGCAGCTTTTCAATGAGCATAAATAAAGCTTGGGAAGAAACTTTGAAGTGGATCTTTAGGAGACCCTTTCTTACAAGTTGACATAAAGTCGTATTTAAACATCATTTGTAAATTTTATATCCAAACTGACAGTGTTCACTGTGTGCAAAGCAGTTTTATAGTTTAGAGCAGCGGTTCCCAACCTTTTTAGTCTTCCGTACCCCTTTTTATTTATGAGTACCCCCTCTCTTCATTATCCCCACCCATCCCTCAAAAAAGTTATTTTTTATTTTTATTTTTTATTTTCTTAGGTTAGCTAAATAATCAAATGACTCAAATCAACCTAATGACATTTATAGGCTTTTATTTTTGATTTTACATTTTACAATTTATTTAATTTTTTTTTTTTTTATAATAGCAGCCTAACATGAGATCAAAACAAATTAAAACAGCATTAAAATAATTTTTGCCCACAATAACTTGTGATGAAAGTACATAACAATTATTTATCTTGATATACAAGTCTTCCACCGTGGCTCTTAATAATTTTAATGCGATCCTTGAGCATATTTCATAGATCTGTTTTTTAAAATCAGGTTCAAATGACGACAGATATAACCTCAAATCAGGAGCTGCGTCAAGCTTATTGCAATACGATATTTATTCTTAATATATGCATAAGACGAGAATGCTCTTTCAACAAGCTCTGTGTTTGTGAAAGGTAATTAATAAATATTTTATTGCTTTATCGCGGAGTTCTTGGTACTCTTCTTTCACTGCTGCCCAGAAGTCAATAGCATTTCTCTTTTTGAAATCCGATTGTAAAGAAGAATCAGTCGAAAGTTCAATCAATTTTTCTTTTTCAGAAACTGATAGTTTTTCGGCTTGTTGAAAAAACAATTCATTGAATGGATTTAAAATCCAGTTATCTTCACTAATTCTCTTCAGAAAATACTGTCTGAGTGACACCTTAAGTCCTTTTAAGTGAGCTATTATACTGCTCTGTACTACTTTTGACAATTTCAGCTCGTTCACAGATAAGAAACTGTGAAGTGTCTCAAAAACTTCACACTGGTCTTTTTTGATACATGATTCCATCCATCCATTTTAAAACCATCTGAATCCGAACACAGGGTCACGGGGGTCTACTGGAGCCAATTTCAGCCAACACAGGGCACAAGGCAGGAACCAATCCCGGGCAGGGTGCCAACCCACCGCAGGACACACACAAACACACCCACACCCCAAGCACACACTAGGGCCAATTTAGAAGTACATGATTCCCAAAAATACAATTTCTTGATCATAGACTCGATTTTCTCATTTGTACATTTTTTTGGTGTTTTCTGCCATTATCAAAATTATTTTCACGTACTCCCAACTGGTCCGCCACGTACCCCCAGGGGTACACATAACACAGGTTGGGAACCACTGGTTTAGAGAGAGTGATATTTAGAAGGGTCTATATCAGTAAAGTAGGTAGATAAGAGTACTATGTTAATCTCCGAGGGGAAATTAAAAGTGATAATTCATCTGTTATTGTAGGTGATAAATGAACAATCTTTTATTTTAATGTTTGACACATTTTGTTAACTTTGCTTAAAAGAATATTAAATGTTCAAATGAATCCATTCAATGTGATACAGTTTTGTTACTCCAGTTTTTACTGTGTTGCCAGGTGCAGGAAGACGGGACGGATAACGGGAGTAGTTTCGGACACCAACTGGGTTGTCCTGTTTAGTGAATGAAGCTTTAACATAAACCGAATCTTGTAAATCAAACAAACAAATGGCCACTCGTGCTCAAAACAACAGGCAATGCTTTGGGAGCTTCTCTTTAACAAAAGACTCAATTGTTTGGGAGCTTTGTCCAGGGATTCAATCCTAGGACGACTCCATCAAGGTAGCAAGGCAGGCCTAAGTACCCTCATTGGGGGTGTGGGTTCTTTGAGTTGTGATAAGAGAAGGAGAAGAGAACGTCTGTGATAACCTGCCAGAGCAAGAGGGGGCGCTATCACATACCTCGACTGAGCCCGTGAGAAGGTCCCCCAATGTGCATGCCTGACAGCTGACATATTGGCTTTCTCTGACAATGAACAGCACAGAAAAAAAGAAAAATGCTGATGTTTTACCTTTTGCAATAACAGGGTTCATAGAGTATTTCCATTGCTAGCAATTTAGTATCCCCCATTTATCCATTTTCAATTCTACCTAATCCATTTTAAGTTTAGGGAGGAATAAAATTAAAATGAATTGAAAACTGGGATACTGTACATGATATCTCTTTTCTCATGTTAAATTCAGAGACAATAAGCAGTGTCTATAATAAGCTACATTTTAATTTGAAAACATATTTCTGTTATTAAAGCAAAAACTTGTGCTCTAAAAAGTAACGTTAAAAACTAAATTTGTTTCATTACATAAAGTTTTCCCTTGAAATGTAACTTTAGTTACTGAATTTGTCAACAATGTGAATTATAATAAGTAACCAAAGTTCGGCATATTATTAAAGTCAGAGCTTCCATGTACAGTGATTTAAAAAAAATCTATTAGACATTAATTTTTAATATTTCATTAATGTGTATGCCCCCACAAACTTCCCAGTCAAAATAACACCTTTCTATTTTGTATTACTGTTTTTTCCATTTTTTCAAAAATTGCCCCTTTATTGTCACTAATTGTGAACTATTTGCACTTACAGAGAGAGCTTTATGGAGTGTTCTTGTTGTATTTTTTCAGGTCATGTATTATTCATTCCTTTTCCAGCACAACATTTCCATGGACAGGGTTACAGGAAGGCGCTGTAGAATTTGTTTCTGGCAACTACATGATAAGAATATAAATAAGGCCACAAGAACATGTCGGCACATTGCAGGACACTCATACACACACACATCTTGTGGCCAGTCAAACTGACAGCATCACTTGGGACAACGAAAAGAATCGAACGGCCAAAAGAGAGAAAAATGACCATGAGAAGAACAAGTGGGGTCTAAACACAGAGGGGTGTTAATGTTACTCCCTAGACCGTCTGCTTCTTGTCTAGTCCAGGGGAGTTGGTTCACCATTGTTATCCTCCTCCTGCTCCACATTCTGGTCCTTTGGTTATTTACTTATTTCTTGCCCAATTGTTGTTAGGATTTTGAGCATCAAAGAGTTCCCATTAGAGGGTTTTAAAGGCAATGAATTGAATTATTTCATTCATTTCTCACTACAATATCTAGGTTTGGACTTTGTAATTTATTTGAACTGTTTCCAGCACCATTTTTGCTTATGACGGGTACTTCTATAGTGAGATAGATAATTTATTAATCCCAAGGGGAAATTCACATACTCCAGCAGCAGCATACTGATAAAAAAAATATTAAATTAAAGAGTGATAACAATGAAGGTATAACAGACAGAATATCCATTGGTAGGACACTTCTGCTATAGTTAGGTGCAGAGTCATTAGGATTGTGTTCAGTCTGCAATTCAATGACTGTAACACATGTTTAGTTTTAATTATACTGTGCTCCATTTTTCATCACTGCACATTCACAAAAATCTCCAGTACTGCTCCTGTTCAATCTGGTTCACCACAGTACCTGAGCTTACCATAACTTACTGTTGTTCAAACAACTTGTATGAAAATAACAGAACATTTCTCATTATATGATGTCAGCCCAAGTCTGAGTCCTTTCCATCTTACTTTAGTCCTTGCTCCAGATCTTCACCTTTTCCATCTCCAGACGAGGTTCTAACTTTTATCCTTGCTCCAGATATTCGCCCTTTCGCCAAATTTTATTTACGAACGAGCAGCTCTTCCGAGAGGGCGTAAGAGGGCTATTTAGGTGTCGGTGGTGATCGCAGTGATGTTATAGACATAGGCAGCCATCGGATCTTTTACACTCGCTGTGTGACCTTTCTCAAGTACACATCTTGTCTGAGAGGCAGTTGAGGCAAGCTGGTGCACGGGTCTGCGTTGACAGCAGCATCTCTTCAGTTTAGTTTAAAATTCATGTCAAAATTTTTATCAGTTACATTATAGTATTACAATTGTTTTTACATATTGAAGAGGCAGGGTGATGCTTGATCAGGGCTATGGTATCATACAGTACACAAATTTCAGGCCCACAGATAAATGGGCATGTTGTCTGTTTGTTGAATACTTTTTTTTCATAAAGGCATTTTGGTAATGTAAATGTTAAATATTAATCCATCAATTATTAAATCGGGTTTCACTATTTTACAATCACAGGTACCAAAGGCAATCCCAGCAGCATCAGATTAAAGACAGGAGTCAACCCTGGACAAAGCGCCTCTCAGAGATGTCAAATGCTTTGTTACAAATTTTGCCTAATTGGATTCATTTTAGTTCTTTAATTTATTTTGATCAGGTTAATGTTTTTGTGATAAAAGGAATAACATTCTATAAGATATTTGGGATAGTTAGGATTTGAACAAGTGAGCATGCCTTTTTTTTGTTAATTGCTCCTTTTTTCAATTTGTAGAACAACATTGTTCACAGGGATCTGAAACTGGAGAATATTCTGCTTGATGAAGACTACAGTGTTAAGGTAAGACAAATGTAATTTATTTATTGTTACAATGGTTTAACATGTTCTTTAACTACATTAGTGTAATACTAATATATATTTTTTTTTAGACTATCAATTGCGCACAGTAATTTTTATAACATCTTTCATATAGCACAGCATCACATGAAGCTATAAAAAGCATAAAAAATGAATAACAAAGCATGCTTACTACAAGATTATATAATACTAGCTGTCCCCAGTGGCTCTGCCCGCATAGTATTGAGAACAGGACAAACTTTAAAAACCAATAATAAAAAAAGTAATAATTTGTATTGAAAAGAATTTATATTGATAGATTTCGTTCCCGATGGCCTCTTGATATGCAATATTTTTGGTTTTGCTATCAGGGTGAGAATGAAGCTGTGATATCTTTGTCAAAAACGTAAAAAGTTAGAAAGGTATCTCTGGCCAAGTGGAAGGTAGCTACGCTCCAACGTGAAATGTTGCCACTGTATCTGATCGTGTTCTGCTCTGACGGGAGAGCCTCCCCCACGTGGGGAGAAGAGCACGTGGCCGTGATATCTCTGGCAATCAACAGGTACCCTCTAAAACACACGTAGCTCTGACCTGTCTCTTAAAAACGTCAAACGTTACTCTTTAACAATCTCTAGATGATAATGTCAGCTGAACAAACAGGTATCGCTAGCTAAGCAGAGGCAAAGTACACTCGAACACGTGGCGAGAGGTAGCGTTACTTGAATGGAGAGTGGCACATGAGTGAGGAGGGCCACGGCAGGTTCCCTACTTCTGAGGTCCCGCCTCCCCCTCCCCTCAGCCCGCAGCCTTTGTCTTGAATTAGTCCAAATAAATCGTTCCTGCAAGCGAACTATGATACTTAGTGTGATGAGAGAAGTCGCAAAATCAACTGGAATGTTCAAGCAAATTATTGAAAGAAAAACCCAATCTAAATCCGTTAAGTAGTTCTCTCAAGAAAAGCAGACAGACAGACATTGGATTTTATATACCGTGTTTCATGGCCCGGACACAGACAGGTAGACATGGTTTTAAATCACCCAACACATGTTTATTTACAACTATTTACAATTAGTGCTCACACACAACCCCAAAACTCCCCCAAAGTCCAGGCCTCTATACGCAATGATGCCTCTCTCTTCAGGCTGCCTCCTTTTCTCTCCTCCCCTCCCGAGCTCCGTCCTTCTCCGCTCCCGACTCAAGTCAAAAAATGGAGGGAGGTGGCCCCTTTTATAATCACACGGATGTGCTCCAGGTGCCTCCCGATTAACCTCCGTTGACACTCCCCAGTGTGGCAGAATGCCTCCGGGTGTCCCTGGTCGTCTTCCCCCCAGAACTTTCGGGGCGCCCCCTGGCCGTAACCACGAGCCCCTATAGCATTGAGCTTCCAAGCTCGGTTCCCATGGTCCCCAAAGCCACCAGGGCAGTCGCCCCCTTATGGTCTAGAGGAGGCGTAATCCCTCCTCTGGTCTTTCCGGGCATCCCGGCTCGGTGCCACCCGCAGCCGCTTGCCACAATACATAGAGAGATTATATGGTAAATCATTGTCTAAAGCCCATAAAAGTAAAAATGAACTAAAAACATCTAGAAATAGCCGAGTACAGTATTTGCCTCAAACCCATCACAGACAATGAAGATGTGCTCCTATTTACTCTACCATCCTCTTTATCACAGATAAAAAAAAAAAATCCCCTTTTTGAGATATGATAAATCACACAACACTATCTACAGTATATCAATACAAAAGAGTCGGGTAAAGAGTAAAATAAGCACATTTTATACGTGAACTGAAATATTAAGTAGAAAAAAATCCAGATCTCCACGTCATATAAAGATGAAATTTGGAGAGCGGAAGGTGGACTTTGGACGAGAGTTTGCGACTGAAGTGATGAAAAGTTTGTTAAGTTAGTAAGGTATTTTAAATGCATTGTGGTATGGTGTCTCAACTATAACTGCACTCTTACATTGCTCATTGTGTATCAATAATTGCTGCACTATTTATACTTCTATTTATACTTCTCTATAGGAAGTTCATTTCTAGTTCAAGGCCTTCTTCAGTGTGCTTATAAGTTAGTTCCACGTCAGCTGGCTGTGCGATAGCTGTTGGTTTGCAGTGCTTGTGTTGCTGGATTATGTCCTATCATGGTGTCTGTTTTGACACTGGTCCCTCTGTTTCCTTCTTGCTTGGGTTCATTTTTATCCGATGACTTCATATTAAAGCTGCTGGTGTTAATTTTAGTGTGTTGAGTGTAGAAAGTGACTCATCTGTTCTGATTAAAAGTGTCAATAACAGCAATGTAGTATTCTAAGAGGTTACTGTGATGGTCTCTCCTTATCCGGTATGCTCTGCCTTTACTATCTGTACATTTGTTGTTTTTTAGTAAGACCATTACTTTGAGGGTAATGCAGGAATGCTGTAAATGAGCAAATATGTATACATTGGCAAAAGGCTCCAACTATTCTAATTGGAGGCATTTGCCTAATGAGATATTTCCTGATCTGCCAGGCTGCTTTCTGTATGTGTATTATGTCTATGGATGTCGTACTGTAAAGCCTGTTATGTGTCAAATACTTGCTGTAGTGGTCTAATATAATAATACTGTATGAATTATTCTGGGCAACATAGTCTATATGGACACTTTGTTTTTTGGGAAATGGTAACCTAGGCAAGTGAATCACTTTCTAATTTTCTCCTTGATATTGCTAACGGCACATTCCATAACAATACATAAAGTAACATGAACTCTGTTTACATTTTTCCATCCAAAGTTGACTGACATGAATGCATATTATCTCAGTTGAAGAGTGAAGTGAGAAAAAAAAAAAGATTTTATCATCTTTGCTGCTATGTGGGCACTTTCTCCTCATTTGGTCTTGCTTGTTGTATGGTTAAAGTCTCCTTTAGCTACATATTACTTAGTCATAGGCAGGCTGCCGTAAACTATGTGCCATTTGTGGCTGTAGTCTTATGGTAGAAGAACAGCATGCTTGCCACAGGTATGTCCTCGCTTGGCTAGTGCATTATCAAAATATCAAATGTCTGGATCTAAAGAATCATCCTTGGTACTGTATTTTGTGGTAGTGCAAGTAGTTTATCGTGAGGAAAATCAAAATGAAGATCACAAATACACATATGAAAATGCCTACAATTCATCAAGATAGCATACCCCGTGGTTCTTTTTAAACATGAGCATGCCTTAACCAATTTCACTCTCCTTGGAGGATTTGGATGCATAGCCAATGACCTTATTATATTAAAGTAGAGCAAAACATACTTTAGTGCATCAGCGTGATATGTTACTTCATTGTGGTGGCCAAAATAGGCTAAACCTCTCCTGATTCTCTTGTAATAAGGTCTTTGGTATGCTACATCTGTTACAATTTGCATTTTCTTTGTTTTATGTTCTTTTCTTAAGGTGTTCTCTGAAACTATATGCATACTTTATCCTAACCTAATTGTAGTTTACCTTAACCCAAGGATTTTGAATTTCACTTTAGTTTGCTTCTAGAAAGTATTCTTAAAAAGTTGAATTGATGACTTTTCCATGACACCAGTTTGCTTATTACGGGCAACGCCATTTTGTAGAGTGGTTGTTGCTATCTTGCTAGGTAATCAACCTGGAAGTGCTAGGCCATGACATCACAGCATCGTGGGTAAAAAGGTCACAATGAACACTTTCTATTCATCTGTGTCTACCCGGAAATAAAAAGTTTAGCGTATGCTTATTTAGTTACTTAGTTGCTTTGTTATGGTGTACAGTGCCAGACATAGTGAATATTGTGTGAAACCTCCAAAGCAGACCCCAAAAGTCAGAATAGGCCTTACCTATATGTAGCCAACCATAACGGACCCCCCCAGGCAGCTTGACTCTAAAATCTACATGACTACCACAACCTACACAGGCATAAAAAAGGAATTTTAGCTTTAAAATACTTTAAGATATTTTTGGACATTTAGTCTTTGCAGGTCTGATGTGTTGAGATAAACAGAGAGCACTTGTCTGTGCACAGTTTACTCCACCACAACAAGCACAATGGGTAAATCTTTTGGCTCCGTAACCCCTTCTTTGAGTGGCATGCATATTTGTAGACATACCACAGATTGTGCACTGGGGTCAAGGTGAATAGTTTATTCCTCTGGAAATAGTCAATATTCCTAAGAAACTGTCTACAGACTCCGTAATATCCAGGACTGACTCACTGGTGTGATCACTGACAATTCACTGGTGTCAGAGGTGATCATTTTCCTTTTATATCCCACACATTTGCTGATTCTGATAATAAAGGAAGGGTTGATCATGCACACCACAGATCACAGGTTCACAACAATTAATACTGATGCCTCACACTCCTCAGAGACTGAGTTCAAAACCCAGCCTGGACACTGTTTCTGTAGAGTTAGCATGTTCTTACTGTATCAGTGTGGATTATTTTCTGGGTACTTTACTTTTAAACTCACCTCCCAAAGATGCATGTCAAGCTTATGGGCAGCTCTAAACTAGTCAGGAGTAAGTGAGTAAGTGACGTGTGTGAGATCACATTGCATTCAAGGTTAGTTCTGCCTGGTGCTTGACACTCCTGGAGTAGGCGCTACATCTCCAAAGTGGACTAAGTAGGTTAGAGAATGAATGGCTGGACAATACCACACAGAGCATACACAAATAAAACGAAAGAAAATGGATCTGTTCTTTAAAAGAGAAAGTCATGTTTTGAGCAAGTAAAGAATATTATTTATGCAGCTATTGCAAAAATATTAAACGCTGCAGTGATTGTCATAATACTTCTCTCAAAAACGTTGTCGTAAAAATACCAAAATTGCCGGATGTCTAAATAACAATAAACATCTAAACTAGCTTGCTAAGTAAAATGTTAATGTAATTGCTACAACCCTACCCACTATAAATTTTACTTTATAAATTATAGTATGAAGTGAAAACTAAAGTTTAAAAAGCTTTAGAAGTCTGATTGTACCTGTGCAACTTAATGCTTAACCAAAATCTAATGGCATTAACAGAAGACAATTTTTAACAAAGAGAACCCCATTGGGCTTTATTCCTAGTCAGTTAGTTCTTTTCTGCATCCATCTCATCAACTGGAACATTGAAAAGACATTTTCTATCCAAGGTACAATAAGACATAGACAGAAGGGTTTTCAGCAGATAAACTGCCTTGGAAATTGTCTTTTAAAATCCTCTTAAATAACAGCAGAGATCAGTATTGCAATGAGTCAGGAATCGGACATCCTTTATTATAACATTGGACCCAATGGAGCCTACACATCAACAGGTGAATTCTCTATGCAGACTGGCAAATATGCAAATGCATCGATCGTAAATAAGATGGGATTATTTGCGTAAATTAAGAATCACATCAGGTCTGCACCAACCAACATACAGATAAATGGTATAATCTGAAGCACAGATTATATCTTGATATAGCAAAAGATTCCAAAATAGTTAAAACAGATAACAAGTATTAGGGAAATATCTGATTACTAAATTGGAGTTCTTCTATATACCATATATACTTGTGTTTGTTCTCCTCCGGATAAGTCGGGGATTGATTTTTACCGTATAATTTCCGATACTTTATAACGTTGGTTCTATAAATCGAATGTGGGAAAACGCACACGCTTGGTCCAAGAGATTATGATATGCTAACGTTAGCCCACCTGAGAGAGTAGCCACGGAGCACACTGCCCTTTTTTTATGTATTGTGCCTACGTGACCACACGGTAATATCCAAACTATTCTGAAGCGATGTTTGCACTGATTTGTGTTTTTTGTATCCAACACCCTCATACACCTTTATCATAAGAGCATCTCTTATCTACGATGGAGCGTTAAATCAGAAGAAAATATGAAGCTGGTTTTAAATTAAAAGTTGTTGAAGTATCGAAAAAAATTGGTAACTGTGCTGCTGCAACAAAATTTGATGTGTCTGAGAAACTGGTGAGAGATTGGAGGAGACAGGAAGATGTAAATTTTTTTTTTGTCATATTTTTGAATGGCCGTACAAGTCAGGGACTGATTTTATGATCGATTTTTCGGGTTTCAAGACCTGACTTATACGCGAGTGTATATGGTAATATGATAATTTAAAATGTTTGAATATTACATGATCTCATTTCTATAGTAAATGTACTAGATACAAATGGTAGAAAAATGTCTTTGTTACACAGGCAGGCATGAGCAGAAGCACTTTACAGATTCACACAATAAGTTTTTCTTTAACATAAGATCAAGATCATAACATCACATCAGTGTTAGAGACTTCTTTAGCAAGCTGATATTCACATTATACACAGATCACCTCCAAGCTAACATGTAAATGGAAAGTTCTTGCCTGTCACCTTGCTATAATCTTGCTGTAATAATAATGAGTGTAAAATGTTTTATTTATATAGCACCTTTCCCATGCTCACTATAACAGTGACATTGACTCATTTCTATTTATGAATGGCAAAGTGAAAAGGCATTCAGTTTTCTCACCACAATGTGTTGTAAAATACATAATGTTAGCAGCATAACAAAAAGAATATTCTTTCTGTGTGTTATGAAATGATATCTTCTTGTGACCAATTGTCCTTTGAGTTTTTACTATGTACACAATATTTATTACTTTTTTAAATTTTAGGCAGAATGCAACACTCAAAACTGTCCCTCAGCATATCCTCGATATCTGCATGACAGTCAGCTACAAAAGTGGCAGCTCATTCACAAATTAAACTTGTTATCGTCTGTGATGGAATTCATAGCGGGCTATATTACATTTTTACAGTGTTACGCATACTTCAAAGTTGCAATGACAGGTTTAATTTCTTTTGGCTCTTGTTTTGTGCTTAACCCGTTGTCTTTTTCATGTCCATAGAGTGCTGCTGTATTTCTCTTTTTTATTTTGCTTTTAAGCAGAATAGAAAACATCGACTTTGCATGCTGTTTGAAGGTGGGCCACAACTCTAGCAAGTCCACCAGGAGCAAAACATTAATATAAAAGAAAAGAGAAAATAGAAATATAAAAGAATATAAATGTATAAAAACAAATAAATATATATATAAATAGAAAATAAATAATATAAAAGAAAATGCTTTTCTTGTAAAAGCAGGTGTGTAATCCCTTTTGACAGTAGACATGCCTATAATTACTAAGGCCTCTTGACGAAAGATCATCATCAATCAGTTGTGTACCTACAATTTAATTATTTTTGATATATAAAAGTGAAAAAGGAGGGATGAAGACATTGTATAGTAATTACAAATATGTTAGTTTCTGAGATCCTGAGGAATTAAATACTAGGTCACATATCAATCTGTTTGCCCACAAGGAAATGAACATTGGCATTGAAAAGACTGTCATTTTCATCAGAAAACTAATTTTAAAGTAAGTAATGATTTTTTTTTTTTTTCATCCTTTTCCCAGGGTACTATATTTAGTTAAGTGCTTTCAGACTATTAATAGTAATAAGCAGCCTCAATGAAAGAATAAAGGCTTTTAGCTAAGCTTCTGAATGGCTGCTTACCTAAACTTTGCTTTTCTTTTGTCATTAAAGATATCTGTCTATAGTGGGGAAAAAAACAGTTAATTGGAAACAATTATTCTGTTCAACTGTTTTTACCTTAGAGGAGCAAAACATACAATATGTATTGACAGGCCAGATGGTCCTATAACTTTTAGCTTCAATACCATGGAAGAATTTAATATTGATAAAGCAGTCTAGGCCTTCAGTCTTAGAATTATAAGGAGCAGGAAGAATATTTGGGAATATTATTGAAAGGATGGGGGGGGGCACTGCTACACAGTCTGTTGCCATCTAAAAATATAGTGCCCGTTCTTAAAATAAGAAATCTTATTCCATTCCTTTCCTTTTATGGGAGGTGTGTCAGATTTTGGAAATCTTTGCCGGAATGCCAGGAATTTCAAGGATTCAGCTATACCTACATGTTTGCTAAAAGATCAAACGAAGTTTTCATTTCACTTTTGCTGTTAAGGCAAAAACACACTGTAATCTTAAAGAAACAAACACATAAGACATTAAGATTCTCAGACTATTATTATTAAAACATATAACTGTTTATGGAACACTAAGGAGCTAAGTATCGCCTGTGTGTTTATAACAGCAGGAATTACTCAGGAAGTATTTGATAGTGTTGGTGATAATCCTCTAAGGAAAGTTTTTTCATAGTCCTAGAATCTAATTTCTTATGGACAGGAAAAGAATGTGAGTAATAGTTTGAGTTATTAAACATTAATGTAACTGCTTGCTCTTCTTATTTTTTTTTCCATTTACCAAAAACAGAGTTTTACAGTATATTAAAAGCAGAATTAGCAATACAATGCTGCCTAGTGGTGCTCAGCAGGCTTTATTTTCAGTTTGACGGCGCTGGTTCATTTTGAATGTCCGGTATAAGGGAAAACACTTCATTAATGTGTATGCCCAAAAGCAATCTTTAGATTACAGAATATTGGAAGTGTCTGATTAGTGGCACAGCAGTGCAATGTAGGCCCATATGAACGTAACATCTTGTACTAAGCCTAGCTGTGTTGGCCAGCATTTCAGTAAGACCTGTAATTTCCTAGGTTCACTGTTAATATGGAAGGATATGAAACATAACATTAAAAAATCATTAAGCACAGTTTTGGCAAGCTCTTCAATAGTAAAGTAGCTAAGACCTGACATATTATATTAATATTCCAGAGTCAAATCTCTTGGAGTCACCATGTCAATTAATACATCATTTATTTTCCCTCTAACTCATTGCATGCTGTTTTGGTTTCAAAATAGCTTTTCTTACTACACCACTTGTAAATGTTTTAGGAGAGAATTGCTTCAGCATGATGTAGAATTTGTGAATAAATATTCTGCCTTGCAGACTTAAAGAAATAGGAAGACTTAGATTAATGGTATGTGATTTGGGTGGGTACAATAAATGCAGGCAATCTGAAAATATACTTTTAATGCTGCAGATGGCTTTGATTATTCTGTTAGACAAAGAAGAAAGTTTAATGTTAGTCTAGGCCAGCGTTTTTCAACCAGTCGGCCATGGCACCGTGAAAGCTACCCAGTTGTGCTGGAGAAATAATAGTGTAGTGCACCTGGGTCGGAGCCTGAGTGGGAGAAGCTCCACAGGAGGCCGAGACCTGTCTGAGAAGAACAGGACTACCTGCAGGAGCTGGCATAAAAGCAGCTCCGAAATGACCATGTTGCACTTAGAGCACTTCGGATGTGACTCCGAGCTGCTTGAATCCATCTGCCAGGTTGTGTGATCGTCAGCAGCTGTCACGGGGCAAGTGGATAGTAGGCATACTGTACAAGTTGCCCCAGAAGCAGAGGGTGGCAGTCAAAGGGACAAAGTAGCTAGGAGATGCCATCAAAGTGCTCTCTAAGTGCTGTGTCTGCGAATGCTGATCTTGGAGCTGCTTCTCTTGTAGTCCGGCCTATTTGGACAGTTGAGCATGCGTATGAGATATAATGAGTTTGTGGTTAGTAAAATAGTGCTGTGCCTTGGGATGTTTTTTGGTTACAGAAAGTGTGCCACTGCAAAGAAAGGTTTGGGAAACCCTGGTCTATGCAGTAAGACATCTATTTGAAACGCACTGTGAGTGATTACTGCTGGTTATGATGTGTCTTTATAAACTGTAACATGAAAACCTGTAGCTTTTACCACTAAAACAAGACGTTTAATCTTGTAGCATGGCATGATACGGATGTAAAGATGTGCTAAATTTTCCACAGAAGATGCCAATGTAACCTGGAAGAGCTGAGCTGCTCCTTTAATTGCTTGGTCTGGTCGGTTTTGTCTTTGATGAATTACAGTACGCTATTCAAAGCAGCTGACATTCTGTAATAATTCTTTTGCGGGTATAATTCTGAAAATAAAATATAACTAAACAATTGGGGTGGCACAGTGGGTAGCACTGCTGCCTCACAGTTAGGAGACCCAGGTTTGCTTCTTGGGTCCTCCCTGCGTGAAGTTTGCATGTTTTCCCCGTGTCTGCGTGGGTTTCCTCCCACAGTCCAAAGACATGCAGGTTAGGCGCATTGGTGGTTCTAAATTGACCCTAGTGTGTGTGTGCGTGCACTGCGGTGGGCTGGCGCCCTGCCCAGGGTTTGTTTCCTGCCTTGTGCCCTGTGTTGGCTGGGACCCCTGTGACCCTGTAGTTGGGATATAGCGGGTTGGATAATGGATGGATGAATAAACAATTGCAAATACTGTAGTAATCATTTGTACTTCTTGTTTTTAAAGTTTGCAGGTAATGGGGCTGTGAGTAAGTAATGAAGGATAATTTTACAAATATACAGATATCTTTATCTATTCTTAACTAAAATGCCTGTAGTTTTATAATGGACAGTGTGCGTGGGCTGGCATCCCAGCTAGGATGAACAGGGACCAGGGGAGACAATGGTCTGTGGACACTTTCTCCCCAATACGCTAGATGGAAGCATCCCTGGGCTTCAGTACCTAGTATGATACCCACAGGGCATGCTGGGAGCTGGAGTCGCTGGGTGCAGCCTTGTTGGGTTTCATGGGTCCTGCCAGGGAGTGCTGCCAAATAAGTATATTCTAGCACCAGAAGTACTTCTGGGTCCGTTATAAAATGGACTGCTCTGACTCACCCAGTCGAGTTAGAGTTGGGTGGAAGAAGGACAGAGCTAACACAGGAGAAGTGCAGGAGATGAAAGGAAGGAAGAAACTGGATACAATTGTATTAGTTTGTGTGACTGTGGAGAAAGAAGCTTGTGTAAGGTATTATTATTGTAATAAACCTTGCACTGAACCCGGGATTTGTGCCCATGCAGTTGTGTCTGGGATTTGGGTTGGTACACTGAGACTGGAGAGTAATGTGAGTAGATTGTGAATTTACTTTTATGTGTAGTGGGTGTGGCTTTGGTAAAACTGAATGTGGACAGATGAATATTTTGCATCTCTTGTTTGGGATACATATAACTATTGTCTTTCACTTGTAATTCAAACGATATGAATACAGTAGAGACAACTGGACGCTGGAGCAAGCTCAATAAGTAACTACCACTGGTTCGACTGTAGACTATGCTCCACTCATTATTGGACTTTTTCGATGTATTTTTCTCTTGCTATTAATTATTTTTATTGTGATTCTGGTAATGCCATTTTGTTCCTTGTCTTTGTATGCTTGCCACCAATTAAAGTACTGTCAATCTCTGCATAGCTGCAGCCATATTGTTTATAGTCACTATGCCTATTTCAGGTCATGTGACACATGATGTCATTCTATTCTTCTGATTTCCAAGCATTTCGACCCTTTTCTTTATGCAAACAGTAAAGATTGCGAGAGGACACTGTAACCTTTATTTTCGACTATCTGTTTGGAGGACTACTTTGGTTTTTCTGATTCCTATTTGCAACTAGACAACAATCCTGCCAATTCCTGTTCCTCTGAGCTCCTGGTCATTTTTATAGCCCCTATTATTCCCTGTACACCTGTTCCTTGCCTAGGGATCATAACATATACTTATATGTATTTATTAGTGGATGCTGCAATTCAAAGGGAACTAAAAATCTGTATGGCTAAGTTGTTTCCATATTTCTAAAGTGAGAACATTGACAGGTTAACTGACTTTCTTACCCAATAAGGGAGCAGTGGAGACTGAAATGAATGTTCTTTGGTAAGGCCATATTTTTCTGCATTAGGTAATGTCTATACATCTCAGAGGTGGCAGTGTTTTTACTTCTGTTTGTAGATAATTTAAAGAAATGTATCTAAATATTTACTTAATACTTAGCAATAAAGATAATAAAGTGTTGCGTTATCCTGCAGTCATGTATTAAATAAAACACTGTTAGTTTATTCTTCCAAATTTTACTGTACATGAAAAAGGCATGAAATTATCAAAGTTTAATGAAATGCTACTGTTTCTTCTCAATCAGTTGGCAGATTTTGGACTTTCAACTCATTTCAAAAAGAGTCAAATGTTACAGACGTACTGTGGGAGCCCCTTATATGCCTCACCTGAGATTGTCAATGGACTTCCCTACCACGGACCTGAGGTAAGTCAGCATGTGGGAATGAATTTGTGAGGGGCACCGGGACAGTAGTAGTAGTAGTAGTAGTAGTAGTAATAAGCTCATTGTGCATGGCAGTGTAGCCTAAACTTATTTTCACAATTAATAGTCGAAGGCTGAAACCTATTAGGTAGAACAACAATCTTTCTCGTGATGCACAAGGACAGAACAAAACACAACCTTGGGACTACAAAAATGTCAGCGATCAGTTAGCTTCACAATATGTTTTGATGATTAGAACGCATAACCACATCTTTAACTACAATACACCTTAAAATGTAGTGAAAAGATAAAAAATAAGTTTAAATATACAGGGTGAGTCAAAATGATATTAACATTTGAATGGCAAAAACAATTTATTCACCATGGTAATGGTCCACTACAACCTACCCATCGACCTTAAAAGGTGTGGTCGAGATAAAAATAATCCATTAGTGTTAACATAATTTTGACTCACCCTGTATAAAATTAAATTTAAGAATTTGTAGAATATTTACATTGCAATAATTCTATAAATAGTGTAATTTAGGAATGCAGAATGACACATTATGAGCACCTCCACTTTCTACCATCACATTTACATGATGTCAAAGAAGTAAATGCCATCGTTTCAGACTTTAATTCATTCATAATTTGTAAAAACCTGATTATAAAAATGCAAGTTTCAAGGAACATTATAAAAACAAAGGCACAATGAAGCTGCAACATGCAGGAGTTTTAAAGAAAAAAGTTATAATTGAAATTAACATGGTTGACTGTCTAAAATGTATTCCTACCCATGTACAGTGCATCCAGAAAGTATTCACAGCGCATCACTTTTTCCACATTTTGTTATGTTACAGCCTTTTTCCAGAATGGATTAAATTCATTTTTTTCCTCAGAATTCTACACACAACACCCCATAATAAGTTTACTTGAGGTTTTTGCAAATTTATTAAAAATAAAAAAACTGAGAAATCACATGTACATAAGTATTCACGGCCTTTGCTCAATACTTTGTCGATGCACCTTTGGCAGCAATTACAGCCTCAAGTCTTTTTGAATATGATGCCACAAGCTTGGCACACCTATCCTTGGCCAGTTTCGCCCATTCCTCTTTGCAGCACCTCTCAAGCTCCATCAGGTTGGATGAGAAGCGTCGGTGCACAGCCATTTTAAGATCTCTCCAGAGATGTTCAATCGGATTCAAGTCTGAGCTCTGGCTGGGCCACTCAAGGACATTCACAGAGTTGTCCTGAAGTCACTCCTTTGATATCTTGGCTGTGTGCTTAGGGTCGTTGCCCTGCTGAAAGATGAACCATCGCCCCAGTCTGAGATCAAGAGCGCTCTGGAGCAGGTTTTCATCCAGGATGTCTCCTTACATTGCTGCAGTCATCTTTCCCTTTATCCTGACTAGTCTCCCAGTTCCTGTCGCTGAAAAGCATCCCCACAGCATGATGCTGCCACCACCATGCTTCACTGTAGGGATGGTATTGGCCTGGTGATGAGCGGTGCCTGGTTTCCTCCAAACGTGATGCCTGGCATTCACACCAAAGACTTCAATCTTTGTCTCATCAGACCAGAGAATTTTGTTTCTCATCTGAGAGTCCTTCAGGTGCCTTTTGGCAAACTCCAGTTGGGCTGCCAAGTGCCTTTTAATAAGGAGTGGCTTCCGCCTGGCCACTCTACCATACAGGCCTGATTGGTGGATTGCTGCAGAGATGGTTGTCCTTCTGGAAGGTTCTCCTCTCCCCACAGAGGACCTCTGGAGCTCTGACTGAGTGACCATCGGGTTCTTGGTCACCTCCCTGACTAAGGCCCTTCTCCCCCGATCACTCAGTTTAGATGGCCGGCCAGCTCTAGGAAGAGTCCTGGTGGTTTTGAACTTCTTCCACTTACGGATGATGGAGTCCACTGTGATCATTGGGACCTTCAAAGCAGCAGAAATATTTCTGTAACCTTCCCCAGATTTGTGCCTCGAGACAATCCTGTCTCGGAGGTCTACTGACAATTCCTTTGACTTCATGCTTGGTTTGTGCTCTGACATGAACTGTCAACTGTGGGACCTTCTATAGACAGGTGTGTGCCTTTCCAAATCATGTCACATCAACTGAATTTATCACAGATGGACTCCAATTAAGCTGCAGAAACATCTCAAGGATGATCAGGGGAAACAGGATGCACTTGAGCTCAATTTTGAGCTTCATGGCAAAGGCTGTGAATACTTATGTACACGTACTTTCTCATTTTTTTTTTTTTTTAATAAATTTGCAAAAATCTCAAGTAAGACTTTTCATGTTGTCATTATGGGGTGTTGTGTGTAGAATTCTGAGGAAAAAAATGAAATTAATCCATTTTGGAATAAGGCTGTAACATAACAAAATGTGGGAAAGGTGATGTGCTGTGAATACTTTCCAGATGCACTGTAAACGAGAAAAGTGATGTGAAGCTTGAAATAAATTCCTTTGTAATGACTGGCAAGTAGTAAACATTTGGCACATGTTAATTTCCATCCATGTAAAAATGATTGAAGTCTACCACATCCCCTTCTGAAGTGCCCAGTTTGCTTTTTCTCTTCTTTTTGTGTCTGAGGTAGGAGGGAGGAGAGGGATTTTGGCGGAGGTTACAAGCGGGTGGTCAAAGGATAGATGGGGTTTTGAAATGGGTGAAAGGATGGCACGTTGCTACTGGAAGTAGGAAAGTTTACTTGGAGAGCAGATAGTGTTTCTGGGAGGTTAAAGGATGGACCTGGTTATGAAGAGGAAGGAGGAAGAATGGAGGGAGTAGGGCAGTTTTTATTGCAGGGCTGGTGCTGTTTTGACAGATAGAGGAGGGAAGATGGAGTTTAGCCAGAGGAAGGATGATGTTTTGTTGAAGGGAGGAGGAAGTTCTAAACTAGGCACGACAGGTGTGGTAGCACCCACCACATTATATCACCAACCAACCATAATCCTCCTCACATCCCCTTTCTGCAAGTTAAAGTTGCAATGCAACAGCTAACCTGGATCTCTGGGAAAATTTTATGATTATTAGACAAGCAATGAAAAAGAAAGAAAATAAATGATAATGATTACTGTGCATTGTCTTTTAGCTAAACACTTTGGATAGAAAAGTACAAGATGGAGTTAAAATTAGTGTGTTAATCTAACTTAACTAAAGTGATTTAGAAAAATGCCTCTTTTAGATTACCTAATAGAATTTGAACAGAAAAACTGATTAAATATGACATAAATCATAATAACCAACACCAGACTAGAAAACAATTTAAATCCATGGTAAAAAAAAATGAAGGTAAACAATGCTTACAAAAGAAACGAGGTGAGTCTTTAGTTTGGATTTGAATACTAAGGTAAAAGAGTTACAAAAGCAGGCCGAGGAAGGACCTTAATGACCGTACTAAATTTTCACAAAGTAAAACAATGTTTTTTACACACGTTTTGCTGCTCTGTATGGTTAAAATGATAGGGATGGAACGTGAACTAAATTTAAGCGTGAGACACAAAAAAAAAAAAAAAATACCCAAGCCTTTTAAGCATTACTCTGTCTCGGCTCTAGTAATGTTTAGAAAAATTACCATGCCTGTGCATTAAGATAATGGCTCGGAAACTGTCCAGAGACGGCCTCTCTTTTTAAGTGGGGAGTGATCTATCAGAACAATTAAAGGACATGCCTGAAAAGACCTTTAGGTTTATTCACCCACTCCACCAGGAAGCCCATTAGTGTCGAGTTGGAAAAGAAAACATCTAGCTTTAGCTATTTCAACTTTTTTGACATAAATATGTTGCAGTAAGACAAGACGTCTGCCTGAAGCACTATAAAGAAATTGCATGTGAAGAAGAAAAATTCAAAATCGAAAGCTTATGTCATTGTAGCCTTATGAATTAAGTTCTTAATCCACTTTATACAAAAAGCATTAAAGTATTGGTCTTTTATAGTCAAGTAACTGGACACTGTGACAAATGTCAGGGCAAGGCACTGTAAGGTGACCAGGTGAACTATGCTGGTGAGGTGTGCTGATCCTTGATATGATCAAAAATTAACTGAGACAGATCGTTTTGTGAAAATTTACAATTGAGCCCCGTTAGTCTATAATGAAAAGAAATAATGAATGCAAAGTTGTGAGTACTGTGTATACACAAGAAAAAAAAATCTACAATATATTTATTTATGTGGGGTTCTTTCTTTTTGTTTTAAACTTTAACACAGTTCTTAACATATTTATCCATTCCTGAAAGACAATGAGAAGTGTGCTTTATTCTGTCATGGTTTTATACCAGACTGCATTTATTCAAGTGCACTCAGTGCTGCTGGGAGATGCACCAGCTCTATGTGACTCTGAACTAAGTAAGTAGGATAGAAAATGCAGTGGATGAATAGATGTATTTATAGTTTCAGCAAAACGTGATCCACATTTATTTCAGTTCAGTTGATAGGAGTGAAATGTGCATATTCAGTCTGTATCCTGTTGCAGCAAAATAGATATCTGGAAACTTTCCGCTTTGGTGGTTAGCAAAACCTGGCACATTCATGGATATTTTATTACTTTGACTGCTAAAAAAGTCTATAAAATGTCTATTATTCCTCCTGTGTGGTTTCCTGGGAGAGTGAAGTATGGCAGGAAAGTTGATAGGAATAGGGACTAGGCCTTTAGCTAAAGACTTCCGTTTCTGTTTCTTGTTTGCACAACGGGCTCACAGCACACTGCACTCCTGACGTATGCACAGTTAAGAAAACGAATCGGCCCACTAGTATGGGCTCAGCCTGAGAACCAGTTCAATTCAAGAGCACTGACAAAGTTTAGCCAGTTGGTGTGGACAAAGTATGTAAAACCACAAGGATAAGTTCCTCCACTATGAGCAACAGTTTAAGTAACCTGTCTACCTCAGGTGTGTCACGATCCAACTCCCTGATCATAAGTTTTGTTTGGCGTTCTTAACTAATTAAAACTGCAGGCTTGTTCAACAGACATTCCTGTCTTGAAGAGAATAGAGAAGGGTAAACTTGATGTAAAAGCGATACAACTTTGTAAGATCCATTTTCTTCATTACTTATATTTTAGGTACATTCTACAATATAGCAAGGCTACTGTATATTATAGAGACCCCACTGTGAAAAGAAGACTCATAGTCATCAGCCTGATTGGTCAGCAGAGAGGTAGCCCAACTGGCTAAGCCAACTGTAATTTGCACTATGAATTCAGCACTTCGAATGAGGAAGAGCATCTAATTCACTCACTGTGCAAGCAAATTTCTTGATAATTACATTGAGACTATACAGTATATTAGATAGGAAAGAAGTTAGCTTTATATTATATTTTGTTCATACTCTGTTATTGTATTGTGCTGTTGGCAGGTTAGCCGATTCCTCCAGAATTATTTTTCCCATTCTGTACTTGTCTTTGTGTGTGAAACCTAATTGTCTGGCATCACCTAATACCACCTCCAACCATCTGCTCTATGGCCTCCCTCTTGGCCACCACCTCTGTGTCATCCTTTTCTTTTTGCTCCATATGGCTACACCACCAAATGGCTACATTTTTGCCTGTGAGTTGTTACAGTGGGCACAAAGTGGATCTAAAAGATTTTCAAGATATAAGAATAGAAAAATGAAAAATAGAAAAGTGGTTAAGCCAACAATTTTAGTCTGAGAGCAGTACACACATTTTCACCATCTATGTAATATGAAGGCAAATAAAATAGTGGGTTATAAAAACTGTTGAATATAAATCAAGGGACATTATGCTCAGACTATATAGTAAGACCACATCTGGAGTACTGCATGCAGTTGTGGACACCATGCTACAAGAAAAAGACACAGAAAGACTTGAAGCTGTGCAGAGGGGAGCAATCCGGTGCATCCCATGACTTACTGCCAAAAAGACTCCTTTAGAAGTCAGAGTTGGGAAAAGCTATCAGAATATTTTCCATGCGTTTTCACTCCAGCATCTCTCTGTCACCTTGGTTATCACTACTGTGCCTACACTTTCATTTGCACTCAACAAATAGCAGAACTTCCCTACATTCTCCAAACTAAAATTTACATAAAATGTTTAATTTACCCTTTGAGTAATGCAATGTGAATGTGCGTAATTTTGCTTTTATAGTGTATAGACTTTTACTCTTCTACAACAATTCAGTGTGCAGATATTTATGAGCCTTACCGACCGTGGTTGCTTTTGAAAGTTTAATTTATATTATTTGTATTACTTATACAGGGCAGAACGGTGGCGCAGTGGGTAGCGCTGCTGCCTCGCAGTTAGGAGACCTGGGTTCGCTTCCCGGGTCCTCCCTGCGTGGAGTTTGCATGTTCTCCCCGTGTCTGCGTGGGTTTCCTTTCGGGCGCTCCGGTTTCCTCCCACAGTCCAAGACATGTACGTTAGGTGGATTGGTGATTCTAAATTGGCCCTAGTGTGTGCTTGGTGTGTTTGTGTGTGTCCTGCGGTGGGTTGGCACCCTGCCCAGGATTGGTTCCTGCCTTGTGTTGGCTGGGATTGGCTCCAGCAGACCCCCGTGACCCTGTGTTCGGATTCAGCGGGTTGGAAAATGGATGGATGTATTACTTATACATTTGTAATCCTACAACCATTAACTCAGAAGCACATTGAGGTCTGCCATTTGGCCAAACAAAATAAAAGTTGCATTACGGTGTATAATTTTATAGTTTAGTGCAGTCATCTCTTTTTCATACTAAGGGGTAATGGAATATTATAAATTCAAAGTTTATTGACTTGTGACATCTATATTTATTTTGCACACTTTACAAAGTATATTGCTTTGTCAATGCCGTGTGGAAATTACAGAATATTCACAGCAGTTGTTCTACCAACTTGCCTTCCCAGGTGAATTCATCATTCTTCACATCAGATATAACACCAACAGCTCATTAATCAGAATTTATTCTTCCTCTTCTTTGTAGTTTAGCATACTGTGGCTGTGGATTTTCTGTTTAGGGAACGGTTCATGAACACTTTTAACTAAAATCTCATTTACAGTGTAACGATGAAACAACAATGTTAGAGTTTTGGTGCACCTTGTGGCCAAACCTGCCTAACTGAAAACAACTTGAAAGCAAAAGAAACGCATTTAAACGTGCAGAAATAGTCTTCCTCACACTAGTGCCTCTGGTTGACTGGTCAAGATGGCGGCTCTTCTGGATTTCAGGTGGGTCCAGGTGGAAGGACAGGTGCCAATCTTCCTTTCTGCAGAGAAATTATTATTATACAGTGCCATCCCCAGACTTGGTGGGGAATTACCATCACCCAAGCCTTTAAGCTATTTCTCACTTATTTTTACAGAAACTTTTTCAAACTTGAATTTCTTGTATTTATTTACATATATTTGCAAATGACATGCTGGCTTAGTATGTGTTACTAAAAACCTGATAATCTTTATTTTTAAGCCTATTTAGTATTAAACATCATCTAGAGACTGAGGCAGGAGTCCAGTCATGGTCCAGAAGGGCTGCACCTAGATTCCTAATTAGAACTTGGTATTTAACTATTTGGCGTGTTAGCGCTTTCATTCACTCAAGACAAATTTGAATTGCACTGTAGAGTTTCCTTCTCTGAGAACATTATTCCAGAACAGACTTAAACTTAACATTCCTTCCAATTCCACTGTCATTTATTTCTAAACATTTTTTTTAACACATTTACTTCATGGTAACATGCACAGGTTTCAAAGGATGCACATTAGCTTGACAGCTTCTGGTTTAGTGGTTATCTGCATCCCATTATTAACTAATGTCTTGTTAAGAAAACAGGCAACAATTAAAACTTAAATGCAGCTGCTAAAAACTAAAATAGGCAATTAAGAGGTCTTAATTGTAACAGGCAAGTTAACTAAAATTAAGCCTAAAGAATGTATTGCTTTAGTAGTAAATAAATGGGTTCTAATTAAGAAATTGGTGAAATTGTGAAAACCTGCAGCCATAACAGACCTCCAGGACTAAAACTGAGGACCTGTCATCTGCAATGTAACTAAAATGTGTCTTTAATGAATGAAATCACTAACGGGGCATGGAGTTAAATACCAAGTTTCATTGTCAAGAACCAGCAAGGACTGAGTTCTAATTAGGAAACTGGCAGGAATGAAAACCCGTAGCCACTGTGGCCCTCCAGGACTGTGACTGAGGACCCCTGGACTAAGGCATAGAACTTCTTACTTAAATATATTGTCTACACTATTCGTTAATGTACCAGACCAAATGATGGTCTATTTTTTTGATGTTATAAAAGGCATTTAGTAAAGCATTTCCCAAATTTTTTTTTTTGAAAATATTTAGTTAAATATTGGAAATTGATCTGTCTATACATTTAGTTTACTTGTTTTTTTTTTTTTGCATCCATCCAACCATTTTTCTAAGTTACGTCTGTGTATGTCAAATACATGTGAACATAAATTTTATCTTTTTATATTTGTTTTCTTTTAATTCATGTTATATTTTACATGTTTGGAGTATATTCATATTTTACACAGTCATAAACTGCATGTCTCTTGTTCCAAGGTGGTTAGAAGTTTGTAGAGTTTTGTGTCCGTGTCATCAAAACCGATGGGGAGATCAATACCAGATACTACATACTTACTCTCCAGTAAATAATACATTATTTTTTATTATTATTATTTTGGATATCAAAAATGTAATATGATGGCATTGTGGTTCTCAGAACATATTAAACATGATGTGCATGACTGAAAATTGATCAACATTTTGGCTTCAGCTTTGTTTTATTATTATTTATTTTGACAATAAATCCTTTAAAGGTTTTCCTGTATGTTCAGTTTTAGTGTAAATCGGACAGATAATTCATACAGCAAGTCACTGCCAGTTGACTTAGATTTTCATAGTACAAAGACATGCTGTTAGGTGGACGGCCAACTTTAAAGTGGCCCATTGTGACTCATTGTGGTTATGTGTTTAAGTGTACTTGGCCTACATATGGTTGGCTCCTGACCTGAGCCGTTTCCTGCCAAGAAGTCTACTTGCAGCCCTTTCAGAAAAAGGCGAGTTGAGAAAAAAAGATGGATGGTTGTCAGATTAAAGACATCCATCCATCCATCCATTATCCAACCCGTTATATCCTAACTACAGGGTCACGGGGTGGTCTTCTGGAGCCAATCCCAGCCAATACAGGGAGCAAGGCAAGAAACAAACACCGGGCAGGGCGCCAGCCCACTGCAGAGATTAAAGACACCTAAATAAAATATATGTTAAGACAATTTTAAGTTCATAGAATTTCATCTGGGTTCATGCATATTGATTATTTTTTGAGGTTACAGAAACATGCGTAAGAGTGAAATAAATTACAGCCTGTCAACATTTTGTATAATCGCTAAAATCAATATTGTTCTATTGCAAATTTTCTTTCTTCCGTTTGCACTTGAGCATTAGGTTTACTAGATATTGACTTTTTTTAAACCTTTGTATGGGACTCATACAGGCTTCAGAGGCAGGTATATACTGTACATTATGAGAAAATAAGTCTTAATATAAATTATTTAGACATGGTTACCTATAACTTGAGCCAAAGTGGGAATGGGTTGAGCCATAAAACATCCTTTTAAATCCTTGGAAAGCATTAGCAGCTGTTATTTTATGGTGAAAAATTACAGCGAGAGACCTAGTAGTTACCGTACTTCAGGATCCTCCATAAAACACGTAAGGCTTTTAATGCAGTTTGGCTTTTTCCCCTTTGAAATTCACAAATTTCATAGATGTCAGTTGAAAGAGTACTGTATATATTTACAAATAAAACATCCATCAATTTAGGATTTAAGATTAACTAATTTTGTATGTGGACATACAGGCAGGGTGTCTCAAAAGTAGTTAAGAAGGGGAAAAAATGCCATGCAAAAGTGCCATCCTTCTTTTACCACTTGCTGAAGTGTTGCTGGCAGCTGTTTCCCGGTCAGTGGCAGGCAACTGACATTCTGTTTCTCAAGGGAAGGCTCCCCTTAGAATTTTACATGAAGCTGATTTCACCTCAGGATTGTAGTAGTGCATGGAAGGTGCACAAGGTAGAACATTACCTGAGAAAGGCAGCAGTACATCACATAGAAAGATATATATATATATATATATATATATATATATATATAATTGCATTGTAAGTTAAAAAAACAAATAGTTTAGGGTATTGACTAGTGATGAGCGAGCACCAAAGTGTTCGGGTGTTCGGTCCGAACACATCGCGATGTTCGTGTGCTCTACCGAGCACCTGAGTATAATGTAAGTCAATGGGAGACATTGGAAACGGTCAGAAAGTGACAGAAACACTACCCAAATGGGCCGGGAAAAGAATGGGGACGATGTCTGGATGCATCTTGGACTCCCAATTCGCTGCTGGGAACCAGTTTGTCCGAGTTGTACACCACTTTTACAGACTGACAAAAACACGACAAAAACCCCCCAAAAAAAATAAATTTTACAGTAAAAATTACTCTCTAAAACATTATATGCAAGTGCCTGCAGGTGAGCTGACACTCTAAAACATTGTTGGGCAACCAGTGCGCCGTGGAATTTTCTAGGGGCACTGCAAAAACTTTTGTAAAATATTTAAAATTGCTAGTGTTTTTGAACTTTTGGTTGATAAAAAAGATAATGTTTAAAAAAAAAAAAATTTATGTTGGAAAAACAGATAACGGAACACTTACGGAAATGAACTCTAAGAAACGTGAGAGACTTCAAATGATTGACAAGGAAATGCGCGTCTGGCTTTCAAAAATTGATCCTCGTATCAATCTCATATCAATTTAAGATTTATCCTTTGATTCCTTTATTAATAAAATGTCTTTCAAACTTGTAAAATTAACTGTTTTTATTGGCGATTGTCCATAGATTGTGTCGTCATGACTTTATTTATGGGCAGTCCCTCAAGTGCGCCGTGAAAGAAAATTTTTGGACTTAGTGCGTCGCAACTCGAAAAAGGTTGCCTTTCACTGTTCTAAAACATGATATGGGAGTGCCTGCAGGTGAGCTGACGCTCTAAAACATTATATGCGAGTGCATGCTGTTTAGCACCTGATGACGTTTTCCGGCCAGCCAATCACTGTAACGCCAGCATCTGACATGGCTACTGGCATTACAATGAGGGCAGTACTTACCTGCCCCTTGATTGGCTGTCTCCAACCCGCGAAACGTGCGGGGCGGAGACTCGAGCATGGCCCATGAGCACATGTGGTGCTCATTCAAGTAGCGCCATGCTCAGAGCATAGCGATGCTCGAGCCGAACACATGTTCGGCCGAGCATGCTCGCTCATCACTAGTATTGACATAATCACTGATTAGTGTTATAATGATTCCATGTGTCAAAGTTGGTGGGCAAAATCCTTTTGTATTGTTTTAATGTGTCTGTTTTGACTGCCTTACAAGTATACTGCCTTTGTTTTACATTCTTAAGAGTTTGCATGGTGATGGTATAAGTAAACGTTATTGTAACGCCAACTGAAAACTAAATCACAGTAGACATAAAAGAAGTTGTGAATTTTATAGAAACTTGCTAAGATGGGCAAGTCAAGCTATCCTGCCTCCAGCAACCTCTTCC
This sequence comes from Polypterus senegalus, assembly GCF_016835505.1. NCBI lineage: Eukaryota > Metazoa > Chordata > Cladistia > Polypteriformes > Polypteridae > Polypterus > Polypterus senegalus. The sequence continues at coordinate 45,068,622 of NC_053165.1, forward strand.
AAATCTTACCAGTGAATTTTAAAATGCTTCCAGAAAATTAAAGTTATAATGCCTGTACATATCCCTAGTCTGCCCTGTGTCTTCTCACACTGGCCTCTACCCCCATACGGAATAGATCTCCAGCATCCAAAATATATGCTTAAACTCTTAGTTTTAAAAGGCACCAGTTTAATTCTGAAGTCCCACCATATCTTCTCTGCATAGGAACCTCATTTTGGCCACTTGTGCTTCCAGTCCCATTTTTCACTACTTATTACTTGTAACCATTGGTGAAGATGTGGCTATAGACTGACTGGTAAACTAAAAGCTTTGTCTGTGGACTTGAATCTCTCTTCACCACTGTGATCTAGTACAATTTCAGCAACAGTTCTGTCACTAAACCAATTCATTTGTTAAGCTGAAAATCTACTCTACCCCAACTTGTAAACAAACAAAAATCAATTCAGAAATGATTCACATGAATGGGAGCTCCAGTAAAATCTAAAAGAACACAGGCCTAAAAAAGGAGCACCAGTACCCACCACTGGAGCCCAATGAAAGCTCTATTGCCAGGTGACTCACCTGACCTGGTCTGGCTCAGCAAGGTGAAGGGTGGTATGACTATCAGAGTCTCATCTGCTGCAAAGCTTGCACATATGCTCTGTGAGGACGTGCATATAGATAAATAATAGAATCAAATAAGATCAGATCAGAGACTGTCACAGCCAAAAATGAAACTGGAGCTTCACAAGGACCATCTGGCAGGTGAAGAATAGTATCACATTTAGGGGTGATAATTGCTGACTTCAGCTCTGCGTTACGTAGGAAATTCATATTGTTGACCTTGAGTGAGCTCATCAAGGTTTTATTTTAATGTCTGACTTTACATCCGACTTCTTTTTTATACAACAGCTACCTAAAACATATCTACCACCCTACCAAATAGAACGGTTAAAATCTGGTCTATTGTGTGAACGTCAGAAGATGGGTTGGTTTCACTGTATATTTGATTGTTTGTTTGCATTGTGGCATTTTGTTTTGTGTGTTGATTATGCTGGGCTAAAGTTCATTATTGTTCTCATCTTTGAGTTATAGAATATTATAACAAGTGTTCTACTTAATTTGCGTTGAATTGTAGTTTGTCTAAACGGGTTATATGGCAAGTGCTTTTTAGGAAGGTGAATGATTGACCAGATATTTTTGTTTGGGCTCAGTTCGTTAGAGTAGCAGTAGTACTGTTATGTGTACAGGGTACAGTAAAATTCTTACATGCATGTCTAACCCACATGTAACATGCCATCACTCTCTGACACCATATTAAACAAGGCATTGAAATACATAACTTCACACGTCCGTTTTCTGGATTTAACAGCTGATCGCTTTTTTTGTTGACAAACCAAAAACAAATGCTAGTACTTCTTTATTACACACAGTACCTCTTTCTCCAGTCTTTGAGAAGTTGTGAATTCTGTGTAGCATAGAAAGATAGAAATGTGCTATTTAAAATCTATTATTAACTCGCTCTATGACATTTTATACAGGTAGACTGCTGGGCCCTTGGTGTTCTGCTGTATTCACTGGTTTATGGAAACATGCCCTTTGACAGCAGGAACTACAAACACTTAACTGAACAGATCAGCGCTGGCAAGTACAGAAAGCCACAACAACCTTCAGGTTTGGATTTCTTTCATTTACGATATTGTGTATCTAAGATGTATAAACTGTGAGAGCACTGTCGCAGCGGGTTTTCAAGACAACTAGACTCTCGTTTTGATAGAATTCCTGATTATAATAGGAATTCCCTTTTAAGTAGGCCTGCTGTCAATTGGGACAATAACATCACAGCTTATTTTACTTTCCATGTCTAGTGTTTCTGCCGGAATCGAATAAGGCTCTGGTCTTTTACCCGTATACGATCACCACGCCTATGTGTGGGACTGCCAAGGGGTTAGTCAGAGCACACCAACTCCTCCTCCCCCTCCACCTGCATTCCTCCTCATTCCTAAGCAGTTTGCACGCCTGTAACTCCGGGGATGTTGCCACAAAGGGGGGGTTCCTAGGTTTTTGGACGAACTCTGGCTGAGCTCAACTCGGGGACAGTTCTGCTCCCCCAAGTTGCGAGGCTGTCCTTTGCGACTCAATACGCTCAATTAAACCTTCCATATTTTGGAAGTCTTTACCCCAGACCAGCTGGGCGAAGCCACAGGGTACATCATTTAGGAGCAGGTAGCAAGCCACCTGCTCCACTATTTGGTAGGGCTTGTTTTCAACTGGCTGTAACCAGTGCCCTCCTGCAGCCCATAATGACCAGGCTTGCTTGTGGGTCAGTCGCTCTGGGTCGAACCTCCACTTTCTTACTTTATTCACCTGCCAGTCTGAGGCACCCCTAGGTGGAAATCGCAGCTCTGCCTTCACAGGGAGGTGGGCACTCTCCCCCAAGAGAGCATAATAAGCCCCCTTCGCCTCCCCCATCTGGAGCAGCCCAATTCTGTGAACCTCTCCTGCACAACTCCCGGCCTGCCCAGGCTGTCCAGCTAAGTGTGCCGGGAGCGGAGCCTGCACCTGGTCTCCCTGAACCGCGGGACACCCACCCCGCTGGAAAACTCGGCCACAGTACGCTCCTACCTGGGTATATTGCAGGTCCTGTCCCCTTCTCTTCCGGGATCCAACCATCCTGCTGGCTATGCCAATGTCAGAAACTCCACACAGAGTCATAGCAAGGTTTGTGGCAGCCATCCGTATATTTGGTATCCTGGCTGCAAAGTTGCAAAATGTTATACAGCACTGTTGTGCACAAAACCGAGTCCAAAACAGAACTGAGTGAATAGGGAAAAGGTGGAGGCTTTTAAAGGGTAAGACAGGAAGTGAGGAGGTCAAATGGGTTCCGGCTTATAAGGGTCTTCAGCCATAGGCTTGAGCCCAGACGTGACATCACAAGGGCCGGAGCTGGCAACGTGTTCTTGCATAGGCTCGGACCCAGAAGTGATGTCAAGAGGGCCAGGTGGAATCTCCTGTGAATAATCTGCAGGAAAGGGAGAAAAAGAGTCCATGCACTCTGCCACATCCTGGTCTGATTTGGAATTGCCCTTACTCAAGCCCTTTAGCTGCCTCCCATGTGCACGTGTGTGACATTAGCTAATAAAAAAAACTTTCCCTACTGAATGAATTTATCCTGATATTTAACAAGGCACTTCATTTTAGGGTGCACTATTATTTTAACTGCACCTTCAATTTATATATATTTATCTCTATATATAAAAGTCAATGTTAGTATGTATGTATGTTCCAGCATCACTTTTTCATGAAACTAGGTACACATGTTTCTCATTGGTTGACTAAAAATACTGTAAGGTGAAATCAACCCTAACTCACCCCATTCTGGGTAGGGTGGGGTGTGATCTTGCGGTCTTGTATCCATTTTATCATCCAGTTGACACTCGGAACGACCACCAGAGGGCAAACTGGAGGTGACTGCCCCCATTCTTTATGTTTGAGCTCCACTGCGCCCCTGTTGTTTTTGACATTAAATAGAGTTGGCCGGTTCAGAGCGTCAACTGGATGATAACATACATACAAGACCGCAAGACAAGCACATTAGTGAGTCTTCATTGTTTGTTAATTTATTTTTATTTTTAAAGTTGTGTTTTTTTTAATTATATTTTTCTCAAACAATTAAAAAAAAACACTTTATTTTCCTCTTGGGCAATGCTGGGTATTTCAGCTAGTTATAAATAAAATGTACTTAGAAAAATGAAGGTGGTTTATGAGAAAATTAATCAAAGCAGATTCTTGGAGCCTAAAATCTATTACACAATGTCCCATTAAATAAAAGTAAACTGTTTCATGTTTTGCAGACAGTTGTAGACTAGTTGTAGAATATTTACAGTATAATAGATTAGTGACATTTCAGCTTGGTCTTCATTGTTCTCAAAGCATGCTGTTGTTAATATATGTTTTTCTTATGATTGTCAGATGCTTATGGACTGATCAACTGGATGTTGACTGTGAATGTGGAGCAGCGAGCCACAATAGAAGATATTTCACAGCACTGGTGGGTAAACTGGGGCTTTGACAAGTCAATTTGCGACTGTGTTTCTAGTCAAAACTGTCCCTCACCTCTGCTTGCAAGATACATTGACTGGCAGAATACGACAACGGCTAAAGATGTTCCAGATGATAAACATTATATTGAGTTCTCATTGCACTCGAGAAGCAGTGGAGAAGCAACATCATGCTTGAAGAAGTCAAAAAAGGAGAATGACATAACACAGCCCCAGCAGGAGACCTTTACCCGAAGTTTAAATATTAAACCTAAAGGGATCCTAAAGACCAAGAGCAGTTTTGATGCCTCCTTTGTGACGTCTTCGCTTCAGCCTTGTCTTTCTCAGCTTTGTGCCAAAGAGCAGCTTTCTCATGATCCAGTGCACATGTCTAACTCCAGAGCTCTGTCCTCTGAGCCTTCTGCAAAAATGCCAAAGAAAGGGATTCTCAAAAAACTTTACCAGCGAGAATCGGGGTATTCTTCTTCACCTGAACGGGGAGACTCCCTGGACAATTCAGAAAAATGTGAATCAAAACAAGATGAAGAGAGATGTCACACTGCAAATGATGTTGTACTTCGGAGGAAAGGGATTCTGAAACGTAACGGCAAGTTTTCATGTAGCCTTGACCTCCCAGATGACCGTTCCACGCTGAAGCTCTCTGAATCTCTTAAGCAACTGATTCTGTCTGGTGGGTACAGTGGGAACCAGCAACAGACAAGGGCACAGAGCAGGCCACCCAGTGTGATTAGTGATGACAGTTTGCTTTCAGGAGATTCTTTTGATATTTTGGATTTAGCAACTGCAGAAACAAAGAGGCTGCTTTTTACAGAAAGGAGAAAACACACTGTTTATAGTTCAGAGGAGGATCCAGAGGATGGTGAAATGAAAGGAGAGAAAAATAAAGACTTTATAATGAAAGAAACTGACAGGCAAAACATAAGAGCAGGAGGAGGTAAACATTATGCGCAGAATTATAGCAGTGCCTCCTGACCCAGCAGCAGATGCTTTAACTGAAGAAACATTGCAGGACTGAATTATATACTTTTCCACGCAATTTTTTAAAGGGCTTTAAGGTAATACACAAAAAATGAATTGTCTTATTTGACCAAGGACAGAAAATTAAATTCTGAAAGTGTGGTGTAGGTGGGGCGGCACGGTGGCGCCGTGGGTAGTGCTGCTGCCTCGCAGTTAGGAGACCCGGGTTCGTTTGCCAGGTCCTCCCTGCGTGGAGTTGGCATGTTCTCCCCATGTCTACGTGGGTTTCCTCTGGTTTCCTCCCACAGTCCTAAGACATGCAGGTTAGGTGCATTGGCAATTCTAAATTGTGCCCTGTCCGGGGTTTGTTTCCTGTGTTGGCTGGGATTGGCTCCAGCAGAGCCCCGTGACCCTGTAGTTAGGATATAGCAGGTTGGATGATGGATGGATGGTGTAAGTACAAAAAGGTTTTAATAAGGCAATAATAAATAAATGTACCTCTTTTCTTTTGGTTATTCCATTAGAGATGAGTGGAAATCCATGGGACAGACTGCTCTCTTGAGGCCTTCTATACAAATGGTGATTCAAAAGTCACACTGGGCTAAAGCCAGCACGGCATTTCCAGTCTGGAAAAATCAATGAATTGATATTAGCACTTATTTGAATTTGCTGGCCCATCCTGACATGCAAGACTTCTGAAACAATAGCATGAAGCATCACCTTTAATTGACCCTATGACTCTTATTTGATAACACCTTTATTGTAATGATATTTCTACATTCTCAGATATTTAATAAAGAAATTTGCTGAGCATACAGTACAAGCATAATCTTATCAGAATAAATAGCGGAGACAGACAGAGGGGGAAACAGACAAGGGACTTAAGGCATCACGATGCGGGTTGTGCACGGATGTTAAATCGGGACAATACTGTTTTCTATGCAGAATAAACACTGCAAACATGTACCAAACAATATTTATATTCACTTTAACTCCTGATGAGGGTTACAATGACAGCATGATGAGCTGAGCTGACCTGACTGATCAATTCTTGGCAGCTTTTTCTGATACCTAATGAGGAATTCCCAGGCCAACTGACAGGTGGAATCTGTACAACTTGTTCAGTGTCTGCTCATTCCCCCACTGGGCTGTGACTTGAACAATTCAAGTATTCTAACTACATGGCCAGATCACCTCAATGTGTTCTTCTTGACCTGAGGAAGCAGTAATTCTACTTTGAGGATCCCTTTGCACTACCAAGCTCCTTCCTATAATGGAGAGTGAGCTTATGAACGATTTTGTTTCAGTCACTATAAGGATACAATTAAAAATAGAAGTAGTGTGCAAAGATTTGTGACCAAAGCTGGCTGTCTTTGCTAAAAGGACAACTAAAAGATGATACAAGTGAATTCTCTCTAGTTTAGGTTGAGACAACAAAAGCCATCTATCAACTCTGAATTTTTAATAGAAACATGAGGTATGTGGCGGTGGGCTGGCACCCTGCCTGGGGTTTGTTTTCTGCCTTGCGCCCTGTATTGGCTGGGATTGGCTCCAGCAGACCCCCGTGACTCTGTAGTTAGGATATAGCAGGTTGGATAATGGATGGATGGGCATGAGGTCTGTGACTCAATTACTGAGACAATTGCCCACTTTCTGTCTGCTTCTCCATTAGCTGAGTTGAGGTGGTAACAGGATGACCGCCTTCCCTGCCTCGTAAGAATTCTTAAGAACATGCAAACCAGTTCGAAGAGAGAAAGAGATGAAACTTACTCGCCTGTTTTTGCTCTGGCTTTAGGTTTCCTTCACAGGGCCATGCCAACATATACCCCGTAGGAAGGAACTCAATGGCATCCTCAGTAGAGGCAGAGAACCCCATAACTGTCTTCTTTCAATCACAAAGGTGGTAGCTCAACTAAAAGGTCTTTATGAATTGTCCAGCTGTCATGGAGAGTACCTGAATTGATGTTAGAAAGTAGATTTGATCCAAGTCAGTTGTGCTTGGTTGCCTTCTGTGCTGTAATACACTGCAGTCCTTTTAATGTGTTGGCATAGAATTATTTTTTGACTAAATTATGTACACATTTTGATGTATAGATTAAAATCATCTTGCATGAGAAATTTACTGATAATTTTTCTAAGTTAAAATATTGAATAACTTCAGTTAAAATATAAACAGGGAATTAGTTTATGTAGTTATTATGCTGTTTTTGTGGTGTAGCTGTGGTGCCAAAAATAGCCAAACTGGAGAGAATTCGCTCTACAAGAGACGGGTCTGTTTTGCTGTAAACGGGTACCCGCTTTATTCTACATTACATGCCATAATATAACATCCTCAAATTTGCTTAATCCAGCTCAGGGTCCAGAGCCTACTACTGTAGCAGCATCTGGTAGAAGGCGGGAACTAATTTTGAATGAGGCACCAGTCACATGCATGACCCCCTCGCACACACTCTTGGTATTTAGTCTGTTAACTACAACAGCAAAACAATAACTAGCCTACTGGTTTATTAAAGTGAGATAGTAATAGCTGTATATGCAACATGTATTTACTGTATATACTGTTTGTGCCTACTGTATTTTTCTTTTGCCACTGCTTTTCCGGGTTTCAGATTCAACTCGTACAGTATGTACCACGCTCGGTTTTGCAACATGCTATGTAATCTTCATTTTGTTGAATTAAACTGACAAATGACTGTGTTTACCAATTAAATAGTTTACCTGCCTGCTGTCTTATAAAGACTTTGACTTTTTTCTCTTATGTGAAGTTAACCATCGTATTATTGTAAGTGATTGAGCAATGCAGAATGTAATTTCTATATTTTACTAAAACAGTATTAACATTTTATCAGATACTAATGTTTGCTTATTTTTCCCCTGAAGTCTTCAAAAGAATCAGAATAACTATCAATGTATTTATTCCTGTATTTAGCTTAATAATCACTAAGGGCATAACACTACCCTTGAAACTGCAACTTAGGTATGTGGAGGAGCTTTAGATGGAATGCCAGCTCTTGTAGAAACCTCTTCTAAGCTGCCAAGGCTTGCAGACAGACAAGCTGGGCATCTTAAACAACCATGATGCAACATCTCATTTCAAGCTACTCAAGGGGGAAGATGAACTTCCATTATTTTTTTCTGTTAGATAAAAATGCTGGATTGTCCACTCACTGGTTTTAACATGTGTTGCTGATCACTGCAAGGGCTTCATAATATTGTTTCACAGATTTTAATATATGCATTTTTTTTTTCTTCCCAACTTGTTTGGAGATGTCAGGGCCATCTTATCCAGGATCTCCTCAACAACCATAAGTTTGACTTTCTCTGTTTAACCGAGACATGGCAACAACATTAAGACTTTTTTCAACTTAATGAATCCACCCGCCGGGGTTTGGTTTGTTGACATTTGTCAACCCCATGCCTCTGGCCGAGGAGGAGGTCTTGAGATACTTTATCGCGAGAAGTGGAAAGTCCTGCCGTTGTCTGCTCCTGCTGTTAGTTCTTTTGAATCTACTGTGCGTCAATTGTCCAGGCCTATTCCTACCATCATTGCAATTGTCTACTGTCCCAAATCAAACATAGATTTTTTGAACAACCTTGCTAACTTTCTTACCCATTTATCTACAATTTCTTCAAACATTCTATTGGAGTATTTTACTATACATATGGACAATATCAATATCTCTCTTACTAGAGACTTTTTATCTTGCCTTCAGAGTTTTGGATACCAGCAGTATACTGTACTGATGTTCCCACACACTCTAAAGGACATATCTTGGACCTGATCTACTGCTCTGGTGTTGTCCCTCTCGATCTTACAGCAGATGAACTCACTATAACTGATCATTATCTCCTTTCATTTCTAATACTAAGCTTCCCCATCTCATATCTTTCCACAATATTAAGAATATTAACTTGTTTTTCTTTACTCTAGAATTGATTCCCACATGGACTTTTATAATTTATCCACTCTTGAAGAATTGGTCTCATACTATAACACTGGACTCAATGGTATTCTTAATTCTCTCACTCCGTTAAAAACTAGACCTGTTTCCTTTTCTTTTTCTGCCCCCTGGTTTCTGAAAGCCAATGGCAGGCAACTTGAATGATTACATAAAAAACTGGACTCTTTGTCCACAAAGAGATGCATAAAAATCATGCACTTTATTTTAAGGACTGTATAGCTCAAATCAAATCAAATCCAACTATTACACTCAGTTAATTTCCTCTAATAAAGGTACTGTAAGACCAAGTCATTGTTTTCATTACTTAATAATATTACACAACCTACAGACTCTTTACCATCTCACCTGTACTCAACTGCTTTTTGTAATTTCCTTATGTCCTTTTTTAGTGAGAAAATGCAGAGGATACATAAGCATCTCAGTCCAGATTCTCTCAGTATTTCTCTGAACTACACCCACCTATTGACTCATTTTGCTCTTTCCAGCTTCCCACCTTCTCAGAAATCTCAGATCTTGTCCGTAAATCTAAGCCATCTACTTGTCAGCTGCATCCCTCTCTGGTCCCCCTTATTTCTGCTATAATTCATTCTTCTTTCACCACTGGTACTGTTCCTACATCTTTTAAAACTGCTACAATAACCCCAATACTGAAAAAACCTGGTGCCAATCCTACTAACTTCAGTAATTTTCACCCTATTTCTAATCTGGCCTTCATCTCCAAAATTCTTGAAAATATAGTAGCTATCCACCTTCACTCCCACTTATCTCATAATAATTTGTATGAAGAGTTCCAGTCTGGTTTTCGTCCTCTCCACAGTACAGAAATGGCACTTGTTAAAATTACTAATGGTTTGAAATTTTGTAAAAAAGAAAAGTTGGAACCATAAATACTTTTACTGATTTTAGATAAACTAATAAATTAAAAATCAAAAATTATTTATTACAAATACAAACAAATCAAGCAGATTTATGAAATAAAAGAAAACATTATTAATCCAAATTGTTAATTAATGTGAAGTATCAAAAATTCCTTCAGTGCAGTTGTTGCCATTGCAGCCTCACAGCTCTGATGACAAAGGTTTAGATCTCAGCTTGGTTACTCTGTTTTAGCTTTGCACATTAAACTACTTGTGCACAGGTTTTATGTGTTCTAGACGTCTTCCATAATTTAGATGGGTTAGTTATTGGTTCTTAATTGTTCCGGTGTGACTGTGTCCTATAAAGAACTAGGGTCTCATTCAAAATTAGTTTTCTGCCTTGTACCTTTTGCTTCTGATATGGTTTACAATATTATGTGACAAGATAATGGAACCAAGTGCTTAGATTAAAGGGCAAATGCCTATGGTTTACAGAAACAAAACTTAAATATGCAACACTTTTCAGAGGTACAGTAAGCTCAGTCAATAAATCACTATAATCTGATAATAGAAAACCAAGCCAGACTTGAGCAGTTAAAGTCTAGAGTGTAATGGGACTTCTGTTCCACCGGCATATTCCCTTTTTTATTTTTGCCCATGACATAACATGTTGGGTTATTCAAGGTTTTAATGATAATTAAATACAGGAGATATATATATATATACTAGCAGAATACCCGCGCTTCGCAGCGGAGAAGTAGTGTGTTAAAGAAGGAAAGAAAAGGAAACATTTGGAAAATAACGTAACATGATTGTCAATGTAATTTGTCACTGTTATGAGTGTTGCTGTCATATATATATATATATATATATATATATATATATATACTGTACAGCAAAATACCCCAACGCATAGCGATGTCGTGTGTTGAAGTTATGAAAAAGAAAAGGAAACATTTTAAAAATAACGTGACATGATTGTCAGAGTAATTGTTTTGTGTATTTGGCGGCAGCATCATGAAGTTGTTTTCGTCTAGCTGCATCAGAAAATGTACCACGACGTCTGACACGCCTCCTTTTTACTGTTTTCTTACAGCTTGGATTGCTGCATATATATATATATATATATATATATTGTCACACACGTGCGCATGGGAGGCAGCTAAAGGGCTTGAGTGAAGGCAGTTCGGAGGCATGCCGGGGTGTGGCAGAGTGCACTGACTCTTTTCTCCCTTGCCTGTAGACCATCCCGGGGATTTCACCTGGATCACCTGACATCACTTCGGGACTGAGCCAATGGAAGTCGGCCACACCAGCTCCAGTCCCTCTGATGTCACCTCCGCTCTGAGCCAATGGTGGAAGACCACGTGCGGATCCATACGACCTCACTTCCTGTCTCCCCTTTAAAACCTGCCCCTTTTCCTTTGTTTCTTTAGTCTTGTTTTGGACTCGGTTGTGTGCACTTCAGTGCTCTGTATTTTGTTAAAGAAAACGACTTTTGCAGCCAGGATACCACAATATACGGGTGGCTGCCCCAACTCTTTATCTGTCAATGTCTCGTTCTTGTGACAGTGGCGTAGTCGGCAGGATGGAGAAGTCCCGGAGGAGAAGGGGACAGGACCTGCAATATACCCAGGTGGGAGCGTACCGGGGCCGAGGATTCAGGCGGGAGGGTGCCCGTGGTTCGGCGTGACCCGGTGCGGGCTCCGCTCCCGGCACTCATAACTAGCCCATCTGGAGTGGCCAGGGAGTGTGCGGGTGGGGCTCACAGAATTGGGCTGCCCTGGAGGGAGGCAAAGGGACTCAGTATGCTCTCTTGGGGGAGAGTGCCTGCCTCCCTGCGAAACCAAAGCCCCATTTACCACCTAGGGGTGCCCCAGACTGGCAGGTGAATAAAATAAAAAAATGGAGGTTGGACCCTGAGCGGCCGACCAACAAACAAGCCTGGTCCTTATGGGCAATGGTAGGGCATTGGCTACGGCCATTTGAAAACACGCCCTACCAAATAATAGAGCAGGTAGCTTGCTATCTGCTCCTGGAAGCGCTTCCCCGTGGCTTCACCCAGCCGGTTTGGGGCGGCGGTTCAAGAACATGTCTGAGCTCATAGAGCTTATGGAGACGCAGAGGGCGGCCTCACACTCTGGGGGAGCAGAACCGTCCTCATGTCAAACTCAGCCGGGCGTTCCAAGACCTAGCCCCACCCTGTACAATCCGGAGCCGTATGGCGTCCGCGGCGCGGGCGCAAACCGCTTGGAGGCAAGGAGGAATGCAGGTGGAGGGTGAGGAGGGTTGGTGTGCTCTGGCTAATCCGCTGGCGGTCCCACATACTGGCGTGGTGATCGCCAACGGACACAAGACCACAGGTTTGTTCGACTCCGGCAGCAACATTTCAATTGTTGCCCGCCGCTTTGTGCAACCGCAACAGTGGCTAAATTTAAGACCGGTATAACCTGTGTCCACGGAGACATCCGCTGGTACAGGTCCGCCGCTGTGTCATCAGTTACGGAGGGTCAGTTCGTAAGCTCACCGTAGCGTCCTACCTGATCCTCCACACCCGGTGATACTAGGGCGGGACTGGTCTAAAATCAAAAGCGGTGAGACACATACCACTCCCGGGGTTAATTTGGGCCTCGTTATGGACGGAGATAACCCGTCTCAAGCTGCCTCCACGCCGTGTAATCAGCCGGCAGAGAGAGACGAAGCAGTCGCCCTGACTGACGTGGCAACTCCCGGGCCGTCGCGGGCTAACACGGCATCCACCAACGCCGGCGGAGCGGGAGGAAACCACGCCCATTGAGGTCGACGCTGACCCTCTCTCCGTGTTGCGGTTCCAATTTAAAGAAACGCCGGCTTCTTTTAGAAGGGAGCAATGGAATGATGACTCCCTGAAGTTTGTAAAAAATGCAGTGGTCCTTGTCAATGGCCAGCGCACTAATCAGTCGATGCCACAGGGCCCCTACTTTGTGCTAGATAATGACCTCCTTTACCGTGTAGCAATGCATGACGGGCAGGAGACGAGGCTGCTGCTAGTGCGCGTACCTTCCGGCGGCAGGTCTGTGAGCTAGCACACGCCCACCTCCTAGGTGGCCACCTGGGCACCGAAAAAACTCTGGAGCGGATCAAGCTCCGTTTCTACTGGCCAGGAATTAATGAGGAGGTTCGCCGCTTTGGCGCTTCCTGCCCGGAGTGTCAACTGCGACAAATTCCTAGGAGGGACCGTGCTCCTCTTGTTCCTATTCCACTGATTGACGTTCCCTTCCACAGAATCGGGGTCGACCTGGTGGGACCCTGGAGCCCTCAGCCCGAGGACACAAGTACATTTTAGTCCTCGTGGATTACGCTACACGATACCCCGAAGCTGTTCCGTTGCGCTCAGCTACCTCTAAAGCCATCGCACGGAATTACTAGGGGTATTGCGCGTGGGGATCCCCAAAGAAGTCTTGACAGACCAGGGGACCCCCTTCACCTCGGAAACGTTCAAGGAGACTGCCAGATTACTGAAAATAAAGCATTTAAAGACCTCGTGTATCATCCTCAAACCGACGGATTAGTAGAGAGGTTTAATCAAACTCTCAAGCAAATGCTGCGTAAGGTGGTCAGCGAGGATGGAAGGAACTGGGATCAGCTCCTCCCCCTCGTCCTTTTGCCTATCGGAAGTCCCACAAGCCTCCACGGGTTCTCCCCTTTGAACTACTATACGGGCGACAACCTCGGGGCATATTAGATATTTTGAAAGAAGGCTGGGAAGAAGAGGCTCTTCCCTCCACAAACATACTGGAATATATCGCGCAGTTACGCGATAGATTTGGAAAAATTCGGCCTGTCCTTAAAAGTCACATGGAGGAGGCTCAAGCAGCAGGCCCGGTACTACAACGCGCACGTCTCTTCGGGAGTTCCGCCCGGAGATCGGGTCATGGTCCTAGTGCCTACCTCCCACTCTAAATTGCTTGCCCACTGGCAGGGCCCCTCTGAAGTTAAGGAGAGGAAGGGACTGGTCGACTATTTGGTGAGTCAACCCAATCGTCGGCCAAAGGAGCGGGTTTATCATGTGAACCTGCTGAAACCGTGGAAGGACAGGGACCCCGATCCCTCCTCCGGCCAGCCCGCTCACTCTTCGCACACACACGACCTTAACTTCGCACGGACTTAAGTCCCAGACAGCGGCAGGAGCTGGAAACAGTTATCCGGACCGTCGGGAGGTAGTCAGTGAGAACCCCGGAAGGACCTCTCTGATTGAGCACAACATCGTGACAGAGCCGGGGTTGTTGTCCGAGAACGCCCGTATCGTCTTCCCGAGGCAAAAAAGGCTGAAGTGGAGCTTGAGATCAAGCGCATGCTGGAGCTAGGTGTGATTGAGGAAAGTTATAGTCCCTGGTCCAGCCCCATTGTGCTCGTCGGTAAGCCTGACGGAAGTTGGAGGTTCTGCAATGACTTCCGTCGGCTTAATCAAGTCTCCCAATTTGATGCTTATCCAATGCCACGCGTGGACGACCTCCTCGAGAGGCTTGGACAGGCTCAATACCTGACCACACTTGACATGACGAAAGGGTACTGGCAGGTTCCTTTAACGGACTCCGAAGGAAAAACCGCGTTTAGTACCCCTAGCGGACACTGGCAGTATCGTGTCCTTCCATTTGGGTTACACGGGCTCCAGCAACCTTTCAGCGTCTGGTGGACAAAGTGCTTCGGCCTCATAACTCATACAGTGCTGCCTACCTGGATGACGTGGTCATCTATTCCAGCACATGGAAGGAACACCTACAGCATGTCCAAGCGGTATTACGGACACTTGGTGAGGCGGGCTCGGATTAATCCCAGAAATGCTTCTTGGATTAAGCGAGCCAAATATTTAGGCTACCTGGTGGGTCGGGGTACCTGTAAGGCCACAGTGCTCCAAAATTGATGCCATTCTGAAATGGCCCCGTCCACGAACCAAGCGGCAAGTCCAAGCCTTTCGGTTAGCGGGTACTACCGCCGGTTTGTACCCGGTTTTGGAGAGCGGCGCCTTGACTGATTTAACAAAGAAGAGGGCCCGAACATTTGTGGCATGGACTGAAAAAACAGGCGCTGCATTTGGTGACTTAAAGCAGGCCCTTACGTCCACACCTGTTTTGATGGCACCTAACTTTTCTTTGCCTTTCATCCTCCAGACGGACGCTTCGGACACAGGCCTGGGCGCCGTGCTGAGCCAAAGCGTCGATGGTGTGGAGCACCCCATCATGTTCCTGAGCGGAAACTGTTGGACCGGAGACCAGGTATGCTGCGGTGGAGAGGGAGGCTCTGGCGATTAAATGGGCGATTACTCAGCTGAGGTACTACCTGTTGGGCGGAATTCACCCTTGTCACGGACCATGCACCCTACAGTGGATGGCCCTCCACAAGGAGTCGAATCCGCGGGTCACCCGGTGGTTTCTTGACCTGCAGCCGTACAAGTTTTCGCTCGTTCATCGCCGGGGCGCACTCCACGCCAACGCTGATGCTCTTTTCGGGTTCACGACCTCTCGGTTAGGTCGCCCGACCCGTCGGGTCTGGGCTAAGGGGGCCTTGTCACACACGCGCATGGGAGGCAGCTAAAGGGCTTGAGTGAAGGCAGTTCGAGGCATGCCGGGTGTGGCAGAGTGCACTGACTCTTTTCTCCCTTGCCTGTAGACCATCCCGGGGATTTCACCTGGATCACCTGACATCACTTCGGGACTGAGCCAATGGAAGTCGGCCACACCAGCTCCAGTCCCTCTGATGTCACCTCCGCTCTGAGCCAATGGTGGAAGACCACGTGCGGATCCATACGACCTCACTTCCTGTCTCCCCCTTTAAAACCTGCCCCTTTTCCTTTGTTTCTTTAGTCTTGTTTTGGACTCGGTTGTGTGCACTTCAGTGCTCTGTATTTTGTTAAAGAAAACGACTTTTGCAGCCAGGATACCACAATATACGGGTGGCTGCCCCAACTCTTTATCTGTCAATGTCTCGTTCTTGTGACAATATATATATATATATATATATATATATATATATATATATATATATATATATATATATATATATATATATTACATACAGTGGGT
The DNA here is from genome assembly GCF_016835505.1 of Polypterus senegalus. Classification (NCBI taxonomy): domain Eukaryota; kingdom Metazoa; phylum Chordata; class Cladistia; order Polypteriformes; family Polypteridae; genus Polypterus; species Polypterus senegalus. The sequence goes on from NC_053165.1 coordinate 45,084,500, forward strand.
ACGGAAAGTATTCAGATCCCCTTCAATTTTTCACTCTTTGTTATATTGCAGCCATTTGCTAAAATCATTTAAATTGATTTTTTCCCTCATTAATGTACACACAGCACCCCATATTGACAGACAAAAAAAAAGAATTTTTGAAATTGTTGCAGATTTATTAAAGAAAAACTGAAATATCACATGGTCCTAAGTATTCAGACCCTTTGCTCAGTATTTAGTAGAAGCACCCTTTTGAGCACAGCCATGAGTCTTCTTGGGAAAGATGCAACAAGTTTTTCACATCTGGATTTGGGGATCCTCTGCCATTCTGCCTTGCAGATCCTCTCCAGTTCTGTCAGGTTGGATGGTAAATGTTGGTGGACAGACATTTTTAGGTCTCTCCAGAGATGCTCAATTGGGTTTAAGTCAGGGCTCTGGCTGGGCCATTCAAGAACAGTCACAGAGTTGTTGTGAAGCCACTCCTTCGTTATTTTAGCTGTGTGCTTAGGGTCATTGTCTTGTTGGAAGGTAAACCTTCAGCCCAGTCTGAGGTCCTTAGCACCCTGGAGAAGGTTTTTGTCCAGGATATCCCTGTACTTGGCCGCATTCATCTTTCTCTCAATTGCAACCAGTCGTCCTGTCCCTGCAGCTGAAAAACACCCGCACAGCATGATGCTGCCACCGCCATGCTTCACTGTGGGGACTGTATTGGACAAGTGATGAGCAGTGCCTGGTTGTCTCCACACATACCGCTTAGAATTAAGGCCAAAAAGTTCTATCTTGGAGTTTTCAAGACACCTGAAGGACTCTGAGATGGTGAGAAATAAGATTCTCTGGTCTGATGAGACCAAGATAGGACTTTATATATATATATATATATATATATATATATATATATATATATATATATATATATATATATATATATATATATATATATATATATATATATATATATATATATATATATATAGATAGATAGATAGATTATATATGTGTAACACTAAGAATTTAATTGGCTGATTTTTTTATTTTGAAAAAGAAGCATAATGCAATTAGATTTCACGTAGTGACATTGGTTGGTGTCGGTGGTTTGCAACTGTTTTTGCCTTTGATTCCAAACAGGTCTTTAATGTCTTTAAAGAACAATTATTTATAATCCTTGCTTAAAAAAAACATATTTTAAAAGTTCTGCTCAGCATATTTGTAAATACACACACACATTAATGTAAAAAAGAACTAGTGCATACCTTTTGTAATTGTGGTATCGGGTATAACTTTCATTCAACTTGCTACCTAAGATTCTTTCTTACACTTTTCCAAAATAGTTATTTAGCAGCAACTGATGGCAGGATGATAGCTGATTAAGAAATACATTGTAATAAAAGCCATTAATGTCACCATTTGTGAATCCATTAATTAATCATCAGTGTTCGTGCAAACACCACAAAATCTTCCACAAGCACTCATGAAAAAAATAGAAAGAAGACGCTTTTGCCATGCTAAAAACGAATGTAACTTGTTTAAAGGATTCTACCAAAAATGAGGGTATTTAAAATCTCCTTTTCAAAGTAGATTTTATTTGAAATCTTCATTGATGTTCAAAACTAAGTGGAATAATTCAATAGGATAGGGATGATAATAATACATAGAGGCCAAAACCCAGTTCTGTCCAGCAGTTTGACTCAGGTAAGTGTGTCTGAGTTTAAATAAAAATGGAAAATATTTACAAAGAGTATGAAACATTTATGAAAAGTGTGCAACAAAGCACTGGCTCAGTATTTAAAGAAGTGGTGGCAGTTATTTTTTTTTTTATTATTATTGTACATCAGTTATCCTGGGGACTGGACCCTATGCCAGCATCAATGGGTGCAAGGCAGAAACCAGCGCCAGATGGGGGGGCACACATCTCTCGCTGCTTATATTCACCAACTAGACTCAATAACAAAATTTTAAAACTACTCTTAAAACACACCTCTTCAAATTGGCATATCAAATATGATTTTATTATTTGTTCATGATTTTATTGCAAGTTTGTTACTTCTTACTTGCTGCATTACTGTTGATTTTATTTTTATCTGTTCCTATTTTATTGTTTAACTCTTTCTATGGTGACTTTGAGTGTTTAGAAAGGTGTCCAATAAATAAAATGTATTATTATTTTTATTATTTTTTTATTACACATGCACACCACAGGCCAATTTAGAGTGAAACTAACAGATTTGGGGTGTGACAGGAAAACCTCCAGAAACCGAGCCTTTTCCAGGATTTGAATAAATGGCTGTAATCACCACATCACCTACTTTTTGGTAATATATAGTGCTGGTTGTGAAATATTTTGGATATTTCCAGCATAATATGTGGTTAACTTATAACTGCAATATGTTTCTGTCTCCTAGTTTTACATTGGTCTTATTTTTGTCTTTTTTTTTACTTTATAAACGTATCTATTTAAAAGAAATGAGCAAATGATGTGTGTAACCAGGGTAGTGTTCCATTTAACCAAATGCAATAGTCCATTTATACTTGACTGTGTTTGTTTAGAAATTAAAAACATTAAAAGGCACTAAACAGGTGCTTTTTAAACAGGTCAGTATATAAAACACTATCTTCGTGGTCAAGTCATTTACTAACTGTATTATTATAACAGACAGGTTTTAATTGACAGAACTAAAGTAGTTGCATTGATCTCTGCCAGGCTGACCTGCATTATACATCACAAACAAATGGTACACATGAACAAAACAGACTCATGTCTTCTTTTACTGCTGGAAAACTTAAATCTAAAGGTGGCCGACTTATGAAATATATAAATGGGCATTTCTGGGAAAAAATGTACTAGTGGTCTAAAAAGCTGCCATCACCATTTAGTCAAACATATGATGCGAAAATTAAAAGTAATCTGTTACTGAGAAATGAATTGAACACCTAATACAGATAATATACTGAAGCCAGGGCAATAATAAATATGTGTAGTGAAGCCAAAATTGATCCTAGCCTTACACACAATATGGCCAGGCTTTACTCTGGCTTCCTGTGATCTTGTAATCAAATAAGTGGATTCAAGGAAAGGACTTGGTGATTAGGAGAAATACAGTTACACATCAGTGTGTCTTGGACACTGACGAATACAATGAGCAGCTGTATACAGTATATGTCATTAAACATTGAAGGCTAAGTAAAAATGTCTGTTTTTTTGAAGGACCTTTACAAGATAGAAGATATTCTGAATGTTGCTGGCCAACTAATGACTAAAGTGTAATTAGCGTTAAAGTGTAGAAATGCTGCATTTTAAGACATGGGTTATTTAGAACATATATGCAAAGAATCACATGCTGGTTGATTTTGCTGAATATTTAAATATATATTTAATAACCACTAAAAGCAAAAACATATTTACAAATACATTGTAGATCTGGATAAAGAAAAATACACGGTAAGACTATTTATTGTCTTGGAGAAAGCATAAACATCTCCATATACTTGACACAGTTTAGCATTCTCTAGAATTAAAAGTCAGACAACAAATATTTTGGTTATCTGGCAATTTTACAACCTTGTCCTATGCTGTATGAATAATTCTGTTCCAAATAAATCACTATTTATGATTTAAGAAGTTTTTCTGCATTTTAAAACTATGTACTTACCAATCAGTCAAGACCGCATTATAAGACCAACCCAGATATACCTGTTTTATGTCATAATGCTATGCAATGAGGATAATTTAAAAAAAAATACAGTATTTGTTTAGTCAAACCAAGTAATGCACTGTTTCTTGCTTTGAAATATCCATTATTTTTAAAATAAATGTCCAAAAAAGATCTATTTAAAAGGAATTTCCTCCACAATTTCTCACTAAGCATTTTGTATACAGTATATTGTATTATCATTTTTGTTGCATTTGACCCTAAATTAGGTAAGCAGTTTACAAAATGGGTGGATGAATTCTTATGTTAATATTCAGCTATTAATATTATTTAATTTATTATTTCATAATGCACATTTCTCATTAATAGGTTTAACTATTGTAAAATTGTACATATCCATCCATTTTCTGACCACCTTTTAAAGTTCAGGGTTGTGGATAGTTGGTGCCAGCACTGGGCATGTGGTGTGAACACCTAGATGGGATACCAGTGCATTGCATGAGGCACTTAGAAGTTACCAATTAATCAAGCGTGTAAGTCTTTGGAGGAAAACTGGAGAACCTCGATAAAAAAAAAAAAACAACAGAAAAAGGGAAAACTTCCCATGGAGTGGGCCAGGATGTGAACCCAGGGCCCAGTGGAGCAGCATTACTAAGGCTGCATTTTAAAACAGTGAATTAAAAAAAATAATAGTGTTCAATAAAACAGTGTATCATAGTGGCACAGTTAATAGGACTGCTGCCAATTTCCTGAGTTTTAATTCTTCATCTAGTCAGCACCTTATCCCTGTGTTGGTGTGTGTTTTCCTCCCACATCTCACAGACGTGCGTTTACGGCTATTCCATATTAGTCAAGTGTTTGTGGGTTCTTTGGTGTACTGGTCCCAGTGCAGTTTCCTGCCTTTCACTCAGTGCTGCCTGGCGGGGCAGCAGCAACCAATTATCCTGGATTAAGTGGGTTTGAGAATGTTGTATTATGTTGACCACCCTAGCCCACTCTCACCTAGGAGTACTTCATCCTACAACCATCATTCTGCTGATATCAGCATAGGTGAGACATCCCCACCCACAATTATAGCAGTGCAGGTTGCAAAGCAGCGGGTCCAGATGGAGCATCTCCACGACTGCTGAAGTCTTTTGCGTTGGAGCTGGGAAGTCCTCTACAGTGAATCTTCAACCTGAGCCTGGAGCAGGGGAGAGTCCTGAGGCTTTGGAAAACATCTTGTATCACCCCAGTCCCAAAGGTATCACGTCCTAGTGAGATAAACGACTTCTGGCCTGTCGCTCTGACGTCACATGTGATGAAGACTATGGAGCGGCTGCTGCTTCACCACCTGTGGCCACAGGTCCACCACGCTCTCGACCCTCTGCAGTTCGCATACCAGGAGAAGGTGGGAGCGGAGGATGCCATCATCTATATGCTACACTGATCCCTCTCCCACTTGGACAGAGGCAGTGGTGCTGTAAGAATTATGTTTCTGGACTTCTCTAGTGCCTTCAACACCATCCAACCTCTGCTCCTTAGAGAGAAGCTGACAGAGATGGGAGTAGATTCATACCTGGTGGCATGGATCGTGGACTATCTTACAGACAGACCTCAATATGTGCGTCTTGGGAACTGCAGGTCTGACATTGTGGTCAGCAACACAGGAGCGCCGCAGGGGACTGGGCTTTCTCCGGTACTATTCAGCCTATATACATCGGACCTCCGATACGATTCGGAGTCCTGCCACGTGCAAAAGTTCACCGATGACACTGCTATTTTGGGCTGCATCAGGAGTGGGCAGGAGGAGGAGTACAGGAAGCTAATCAAAGACTTTGTTAAATGGTGTGACTCAAACCTCTTACACCTGAACACCAGCAAGACCAAGGAACTGGTAGTGGATTTTAGGAGGCCCAGGCCCCTCATGGACCCCATGATCATCAGAGGTGATTGTGTGCAGAGGGTGCAGACCTATAAATATCTGGGAGTGCAGCTGGATGACAAATTGGACTGGACTGCCAATACTGATGCTCTGTGTAAGAAAGGTCAGAGCCGACTGTACTTTCTTAGAAGGTTGGTGTCCTACAACATCTGCAATAAGATGCTGCAGATGTTCTACCAGACGGTTGTGGCGAGTGCCCTCTTCTACGCAGTGGTGTGCTGGGGAAGCAGCATAAAGAAGAAGGACATCTCACGCCTGGACAAACTTGTTAAGAAGGCAGGCTCTATTGTAAGAATAAAGCTGGACAGTTTAACATGTGTAGCAGAGCAACGGGCATTAAGCAAAGTCCTGTCAATCATGAAGAATCCACTGCATCCACTGAACAGTGTCATCTCCAGGCAAAGTAGCTTCAGTAACAGACTGAGGGGATCGTTCCTCTACCACACTATGCGACTCTTCATTTCCACCCGGGGGAGTAAATGCTAACATTATTCAAAGTTATTGTCTGTTTTTACATGTGTGGAGCTGACCCGGACACAGACAGGCAGACATGTTGTTTGTCACGACCACACGTTTATTATATATACAATATTTACAAATATTAAAGTCACTCAGACTTAGTCACATGCACAAACCTCAAAACACACAGTCCTGGACACAAAATGCCTTTCTTCAGGCCGCCTCCACACTCTCTTCTGCCTCGCCCTGCTTCCACCCGACTCCAGCCCTGAATGAAGGGAGACGGCCCCTTTTATATTCTCCCGGATGAGCTCCAGGTGATTCCCGACACTCCTTCATTGGCCACGCCTACGCCTTCCTGGTGTGGCGGAAGTGCTGAGGTAACAGGTCCCCAAGGCATTGGGGCGCCTCCTGGCGGTGACCACGGGCCCTTACAGGGTGGGGCTTCCATGCCCTCAACCCGTGGCCCCCAGAGCAACCAGGAAGGCGGCCCCCAAGTGATCCAGGGTGGGCGCAGACCCACATCCGGTCCCTCACGGCATCCCGGCCGGGTCGTTGCCCCTGGCATCCCTGACACATGCAATTTTATTATTCTTTAATTTAATATTGTTTTTGTATCAGTATACTGCTGCTGGATATGTGAATTTCCCCTTGGGATTAATAAAGTATCTATCTATTATTCTCAGTACCTCAAAATAACAATGGTCAATAACTATGTTTAAGTATACTATGTGACATAGTTTAAAGAAATCTTTAAATATATGATATATTTATAGACTTTTTAACCTAGTATTTTTCAAGTTACTTTATTTTGTTATTTTATGAGGGCATGCTGTTGGTTGGAATGTGGTATGTTAGATGAAACTGCATTTTTTATTATAGTAAAAAAAAGATACACATCCTTACATATCTAAATAGTATGACCAATTATAGACCAACACCAAGGTTTAAAGACAAAAGACTAAGACCTACTAAATGCATCCGCTTCAAAGTAGAGAGTGCTAATACATACTGATCCAAAGACATCACTGTCCTCATCATTGTGTTTGCGCAAATCACAAAGTTACTTTAATTGTGGTTTTTGCATTTCGTACAGTTTTTATTCAGGCAATTTTATCTTTACCTACTAATTTATTCTAACTATATCACCATTTTTGCTAAACAACTACAGGCACACATTCTACATCCAGTTCACTTGTAATTTGGATTGCTTGTAACTGGTTGCATTGCAGGTGTCGTGTTTATTGTTGTTTGCATACAAAAAACGTAACTCTCACAAGCAGATGTAAACAGGGAAATCAACTGTTATTCTTTGAGAAAAAATTATGATGAAAACCTGTGATAAATTATTTACAACTTTCACTTTACTACCTTGAAATCAAAATGTGCAATACGTTTTAAGACTTTTCTTTTGTGTTTGGACTTACCTCTCTACTGGATGCAATTGTAAGCTGCTTTGAAAAACTGTTCTTTTTAAATTACATGATAAGGTTTCACCTAACAAAGCAAATGACAGAGGAAACAATAATTACTCTGCATCTACTGACCCAAGATCAATGCATTTTAAATTACTGAAATATATAAATTTTTGACTGTTTATTAAATATGAAAAATTTACTGTATATTCAAGCAATATACAATATACGAGGGGCGTTTATGAGCTACACTTATACAATGAAATGACTTACACACTACTTTTCTATGTTGTCTCCTGCCACTGCAATCCACTTGTTCCAGTGCTCAGGAAGCTTCTTACTCCTAGAAGAGTACAAGCCTTTTGACTGCATGTTGGCCCATTCTTGCACAGCGTCAATAACCTCCCCATTCAACTTGAATTTCTTCCCTCCTAAAATTTCCTTAAGTGGACCAAAGAGATGATAGCCCCTCTCTGAATGACTTGCACCAATCATACACTCTAGACTGAGAGTGACACTCATCCCCAAACTGATTTTTAAGGCTGGATAAATCAGAGATGGAATGACTCCTTAATTTGTCAAAAATGTAATAATAATTCGCTGTGCAACACTGCTGTGTACCTCCTCCTTCGACAGCTAGCACTACTAATGACTTCAAACATGCATGTGTTTGTCCAATGAATCAGGTCTACCTTGCACTCTTTATAAGAACAGAGCATGAAAATTCCTGTTTGTAACTGAATGACCCTTGTATCTATCATACTTTATTTAGTGTACTATATAGAGTCCATAAACATCTAGGATGAGAACAGAAACTATAAAATGACTTTTCCCTAAAAATAAAATTTAATAGAATATAAAATATAAAACAGGCTTATTGATTTGCCGATTCCAGGTGTTATTTAAATAAAGAAACTACTATGTCCTACCAATGTGATTATTTGATAACTATCCCCTCTTTTCTTGTAACCAGATACTGCTGATACAGTAACAAATCATAGGCATCTTTACCAAGTTGTAGAGTACAACCATGTCTACAGTTAGTCTCACCAAATTCTGTCTATCTAATCTGGCTAGCCCATAATGGTATCTCTCAAAAAAAAAAAATTCATTATAAATGATATTCATATTTTATTGACGACAATTTCTGTAAATATTATTGGAACCAAGTCGATTATACAGTAACAAGACATTTGATCAACCAATGTTTTTTTAAGACTATGTAAACTTAAATAAACAAATAGCTATGCACTGTGCATATCAATACTCTAAAGCAATTACAAAAACAGTTAAAGTCGAAAGTATTTTCCTACTTTTAAGTCCTGCATTATGCAATTAATTAGTTTATTCTAAGCATACTTTTCAAATATAACCATTCTAAAAGAAATAGCACTTAGGGTTTAAAGTTGCAATTTTATTAAAATACACAAGCAGCGAATTATAACATTTTCTAATCTGAATCGTCACTAAAGTTAAGCACATAAAAGCGTGAGTGCAAATTCTTTTCCTTCACTTGTTTTGGTGTTGATGCTCTCACTACAGGAACAGGGGACATGCATAGCACTGGGCTCATTGGACTCAACCAAGAAAATGGTCTTGTTTTTTTTAGTACTGTAATAAAGCGAGTCTGCCTGTCATCATCATGGAATGCATCTACCATATTATTCTGTTTGTTTGGCGATCTGGAAATTGCTTTGTACTTGGCATTTACATTTTCTTTATCATCTATCAAGGTATTTCCTATATAAGATACAGGTAACATCACTCTCAGGCGCTGTGGCACTTCAGAAACCATAGAGGCTTCTTGTTTACCAGCGAAACTCAAACCTCGAACTGTGTTTTCTTCATAGGATCTGTATTTATCGATGTCACTGTCATCCGTCAACTTACGCTTATCATGATGACCTTGTGAAAATGTTAAGCTGCTACTCTTTGCATTTTTTCTTGTTGAAAATACTCTGTACTTCTTTTTTACTTCTTTATTTCTTTTGTGCCCCTTTTTAAATCCAGTCTTACTATTATAGTTTCTGCAGTCTGTAAAGGCTGCTTTAGTTTTATATTTAAAAGGCTGAGATTTTGTGTTTTTTAAATACATATCATACATATCTTTGTCTAGTTCCTTAGAATGCATATTTTCTATAAAGTGAGTATTTAAATGTTTCTGAGGCCAAAATGCATCTTTATTACAATTCTCCCTTTTGTTTTGCTTTTCATGACTGAGATTAGAATACGTATCTTCTGCAGAAGTAACTTCCACAGAGTTTACTGGAAATGTTTCATCTCTATTTGACACATACCGATACTTTAATCTGCGGGATTCGTCCTTTGATGCACTATGGTTACAGTTTTGTTTTACTATTTCTGGTATAAGTGATTTAGAAAACTCAGTGCTCTTGTAAACTTTATTTGCCTTACTATTTTTTGTTTGACTTATATATTCACCAGAATCACAAAATAACAATGTTTCTTTTTCTGGGGGACTAACTATTAATGTATTTTTTGCATGATCAGAGTTTTTTTGATCTAGCATATGGTTTTCAAAATATGTTTTGTGCTCACTGACTAGACACACATTTTTGAGTAGTTCAGGAGAGGTCTGGACAAAGTTATCTTTTAATTTACAGGTAGGCCTAAATGTTGAAGTTAGTTCATTTAACACAGACAGAATTTCATCATACTGAGACATATTTGACAATATTTTGAGTTTTTCACAAACTTCTTGATGATCTCTGCATATTTGTAATCTTATATTTTCCATGTTCTCTTGAAACGTAGTTACAACAGACTTCAATGCAAAAGTCTCACTTTTGATCTAGAAACAAGAAAGACAAAAAAAATAGAATTTTGACTGTTACAAATAATATTAATTTTACATGACTAGAAGCAGATTTTAATAAGAATGTGTATATTTAATAATCCCAAACATTTAAAAGTTGTAAACAAGTTATAATGGTCTTCCCTTTATATTTAACTTTATTTCATTCTGATTATTTCCATATTTAGAGAACATTGAATTTTACTGAAAACACATTTATGCAATAAATGAATCAAACTGCACTTACAGAAATCTCGGTTTGTTCGATCTCCTGTAAAGACTGGTGTTGGGATGTCAGTGTGCTTTGTACAGACTCATAATATGAAGAAAGTTTTTCTTGCACTGAAAACCAAATGGAGACTACTTTTACAAATGTCCTTAAATAATATAGTTGTTTTTTTTTTCATTTTTAAAACATGAAAAAATGTTCATTCTAAAACATGAAACTTCTGAAATGAGTGCAGTGAAAAAGAATTGCAAGCATACTGAAAAAGTGGTACTTAAAGAATATATAATTTTAAAATATATATACTTGTCTTTAATTAATAACATGTAGTTCTAAGATATATTAAATGTTACTGTTTATGCTAGTGATAGATACTTTATTTGGGGAAATGTGGCTTTTTGCAGCGCAATAAATACTATAAGAACAGAAATGACCCCCCACATTAAAGAAATGCAATTTCCTAAGAAAAGAAGGGTCTGCTCTGCCCTTTCTTATATACTGCAGTGCCTCTGTTGTACAAGACCAGTCCAGGCTGTCATTTATGTGGTCCCTCAAGAATGTGTAGTCAATAGCCAGTTCCTTGACTTTGCTGATGTTAAGTTGGAGACAATTATCTTTGCACAATTATACAAGTCTCCTCTTGACTCTATACTCTTGTCTCATCTCCCTTGTCAATAACCCCAATTTGTGCAGAATCATTTGAAAATGTATGCAAAGTAACATGACCTTCTGAATAAGAATGGACTATATGTCAGACCAATAGTCCATTACTTAGGACGTAATATCCACCTGCATATCCCCTAATAAGAAAGGCTGGATGAAGGCACTGGAAAAATCAAAGAAACATAATCCTCACAGTGCTATGCCAAAAGTGAATAAGCCTTGAGGAGTAGACAGATAATTGCACCTTCCACTCCAATCTTCATCTGATAGAACTGCAGTGGGTCCAAATGGACTTTCATAAGATAGCACATATCGTCCATGACCAGCCTCTTTAACAACTTCATGATGTCAGAAGACACTTGTCTTTTAAACTCCAACAGCACAAGATGTTTTTCACAAACTGAACAGGAAACAGAATATACCACAAAGTTCATCACCAGTTACGGAAAGCTCATAGTGATTGTCAAACTTGGGCTCATCACTGGCCATCAGTTCAGGTGGTAGGAGTTGATGATGTAGTAGAGATGGTGTGGTGCAGCTGGCCTTTGAAAGAAGGTGGTGGTGACAGGGAATATCTTTTTAAAAATTGTGTCAGAGCATTAGCATTGTCATATTCTCTTTCGGCACCTAAACCCTAGGTTGACTGAGCCCATTAAATATATCTAGTCCAATTCAAACTCTTGAGTGAGATTATTTTCTATTTTAGCTTTGTAAGCTTCGTTCCCTTCTTTCAAATTTTTTCAACACTCTTCGGGGCCTTTTTGTCATCAGAATTTGAAAGTTCTCTTTCTTATCATTCAGGAGTCTTTAAAGCTCCATGGTAATCCAGAGCTGCTTGTACAGAAGGCTAAGCACTGTTTTAAAATCAATGCACACCTCATTAGATCGTGTCAAGATCATGTGGATAATGACAAGATATGGGATTCAAATTCAGGATAAATGATCTGTGAAATGTTAGCAGTGACCGCGTTGATGCTAATCTACTTCAATTTATCTCCCAACTCACTTAATCCAAATTTAGGGTTGCAGGGAGCTAGAGTGTCTTTCTGTGCAAAGAAATAACCATCCCTGAATGGGACAGCAGTCCACTGCAGGATATCTTAAGTCTCTTAAAAAATTATTACTAAGTTTGGCAGTACACTCTAAAATTATAACATCTGTCTGTCTGTATATCTGTCCTTTCTCAAACTCATTTGTTGACAAACTGGAAATTACATTACTTGCATATTTAGAGTAACTATACTAAAGCTGTTTAATGGATTATCCTTCTATCCACTTATATATTACTTAATTATCTTTTTATTAATTTAAATGTTTTAATTTTCTTTAAATAGTGAAATACAGTTTTGAATTCTACCACAATAATGCACTTGTAAAACGTATTTTCTGGTAAGTATCGTGACATGTTTTAGAGATGGAATAAGAGTGTCCTCTACTGTTCACAGTGTGGTATAATCTATATTATTAATTAGGAGAAAAATGTTTTATTGTTTTGCATTATGATTAATTATCCTGGAACAGTTAATAATTTAACAATTATAAGAAAAAAACTGTATGAATACTAAAACTTTACAAAGATATTCAAGTTAAACTTTTAGGGATAAGTAAGGGTTACAATAGGAAGCCAGGCCTTTAGCTGTAGTACCTCTAAATTCTGAAAGGATATTCTTACCAATAATAGATGGACACCTTTGGCCTCAGAATTTAAAAAAAGATAAAGATCTTATTACTTTTCAATAGGTGCTTCATGTGGCTTTTGTTGAATGTGTAGCAGTTAATTCATTTGACAGTTTTTCAAAATTTCCTTCTTTTCTCTGTATCCTGAAGTGGTACTAAATAAACTCCTCAAAAAAAATAAAGGAACACTTTTAAAACACATCAGATCTCAATGGGGGAAAATATATCATGCTGGATATCTCTACTGATATGGACTGGGTAATGTGTTAGGAGCGCATGAATGCCACATTGTTTGATGGAAATGAAAATTATCAACCTACAGAGGGCTGAATTCAAACACACCCCGAAAATCAAAGTGAAAAAATGATGTGGCAGGCTAGTCCATTTTGCCCAAATTTCATCGCAGCAACTCCAAATCGTACTCAGTAGTTTGTATGGCCACCACGTGCTTGTACACATGACTGACAACGTTTGGGGGGCGTGCTCCTAATGACACAGCGGATGGTGGCCTGGGGGATCTCCTTCCAGATCTGGACCCGGGCATCACGGAGATCCTGGACAGTCTGAGCTGCAACATGACGGTGTCGGATGGACCAAAACATAATGTCCCAGAAGTGTTCTATTAGATTTAGGTCAGGTGAGAATGGGGGCCAGTCAATGGTATCAATTCCTTCATCCTCCAGGAACTGCCTGCATACTCTCGCCACATGAGACCGGGTATTGTCGCACACCAGCAGGAACCCAGGACCCACTAAACCAGCATAGGGTCTGATATTGGGTCCAAGGATTTCATTTCGATACCTAATGGCAGTTAAGGTGCTGTTGTCTAGCCTGTAGAGATCAGTGCGTCCCTCCATGGATATGCCTCCCCATACCATCACTGACCCACCACCAAACCGATCATGCTGAACGATGTTACAGGCAGCACAACGTTCTCCACAGCTTCTCCAGACCCTTTCACGTCTGTTACATGTGCTCAGGGTGAACCTGCTTTCATCTGTGAAAAGCACAGGGCGCCAGTGATGGACCTGCCAATTCTGGTATTCTATGACAAATGCCAATTGAGCTCCACGGTGCAGGGCAGTGAGCACAGGGCCCACTTGAGGACGTCGGGCCCTCAGACCACCCTCATGAAGTTTGCATGTTCTCCCTGTGTCTGCGTGGGATTCCTCCGGGTACTCCGGTTTCCTCCCACAGTCCAAAGACATGCAGGTTAGGTGCATTGGTGATTCTAAAATTGTCCCTAGTGTGCGTGTGTGTGTGCGCCCTGCCTGGGGTTTGTTTCCTGCCTTGCGCCCTGTGTTGGCTGGGACTGGCTCCAGAAGACCCCCCGTGACCCTGTAGTTAGGATATAGCGTGGTGGATGATGGATGGATGCATGCATATGTAAAGTATATTTCTATTTTCCATATTGCATTGTTTTGATTTCTTTTTTTTTTTTTTAAATAGTTTTCTGGTTCATGTCGTATTCAGCTGCACTGCATTTGTAACTAGTATACAGTAATAGCGTAAGTGGAAGTATACTTTCAAAGAAAACATTTCATTGAACCGAGCCTCAGAGTCTTATATAAAAAGAGACAGAATATTAACACATACAAAAATATAACTGTATATTATTTCCAAAATATTTTCACTGTATTGTATGTTTTTAAAATATTCATTCATAACATTTATTACATAAACAAACAAAATACAGGCTATAAAGAGTATAATGCTTTTTCTAAAGCTCATCTTAAAAAAATGATTTTTATTTGGAAATACATACATATCTTTGCAAAGCCATCCAAATTTTCCAATAAAAATTTCTTTATGAAAGATGAGTTTTCTTCAATACTTCCTAAGCACAATTTCATCTGAATTAATGCAAAAGTGGAGAAAATGTAAATTTATAATATTCAATTAATCTTGTTTTTTGGTAATAAATATTCATTAAACACATTTAAAATACAAAATGCCTTAAAAAGTTTACCAGAACATGGATATTTATCAATGCTGTAAAACATTTTTCAATTAGCAGCTGAAACGATTTGCATAAACAAGGTGATTGCATGTAAATTAGAGGTTAACATTTTGTTTTATCAAAACCAAAGCTAATCCTCCAGACCACCATTTTTTGGTGAATGAATTTATCATTAACTTAATAACTATTACACCCATGTAAAATGAACATCGCAAATTCTTGCTGAAGTGTTAATTTAAAAAAATTATTTTAAAAAGCTCACCCCATCTATAGAAGTGTGAATATGAGAAAGTCCATTATGTAGAAACTCACTGAAAGAAAATGTTTGCAAAATATTAACATTTAAAAAATGTTTAATAATAAGATAAAAAATGCACTCAAACATTTATAGCATCTTCTCAAAATAACTCATAATGTAACAGGTCAATTCAGACATCGTATGGAAAATTATTTGGAGATCACTTTATCACATTCATAGTTTGTATTAGAACAGTGCTCTCTTAAAAATGTATTGGCTAAAACTGACTGGTTGAAATTTTAAATTATTTAACTTAGCATTGTAACAATCTATCTCATAACTAATAGGTTTTTGTAAAAATGTACAGTATATTAAAAATAAATCTAAGGCATTTTAGAGCTAACATTTTTCTACATAATACATACTTACACAACAAGTAGCAAACACAGTCAAACCAAAAAACATAGTTAGCACAAGTACTCTACATTGGTGTATTTACCTTTCCTCCTTTTCTTTGGACTTTTTCTTCATGACTTCAAACTGCTCTAATATGCCCTTACTCTTCTCAAAATATGAACCTTTGTTTTTATCTGTATAGTCACCACCAAATAAATGTGGTTTTGACTGATATTTTGTCGAAAATCTGGGCTCATTGAACTGTTAAGAAAACAATAGCACAATTCAACAAAATATAAAAAGGGAACAAACAGGTTCTGTGATGATTTCTTATTAAAATGCATTTCCTATGACAACTTACTTCCTGAGAACTATGTTGGGACGATGAGGATGGCCTGGAGTAAAAATTCACTTCTTGGGATTGTGAATAATCATTACAGACCTGTGATCCATAAAGTAACTGGGAATCAGACAGGCTTGAATAGTCACTTGGATTATTGCTTCGGCTGGATGGTTTGAAAGTTCTGTGAACATGAATAGTTTTAAGGCAATAACAATTATATATATTTTTCAATTTCTATATTTAATATATACAAATATAAAAATGAGAGAAAAAGTAACACACTTCAATATAAAATATGATAATGTCAATTTTTAAACCATAAACCTTTAACATTTTAAATATTTATTCTTTACTTCTGTAATTTTGAAAATGGCATTTTTTATTTTTACTTTATGGGCTTTATGTGCTTCTTCACATACCATAAAAACACAGACAAAACTAGCATACTTCATTCCTTAAAATATGAATGAATAAATTCTCATATTGGTTGTTGGATAACATTATTATTGAGGAAACCTCTTAACATTCCCTACACCCACTTTGATGGGGTGAGGAACTATAGGACTTATAATTTCATTTGTGAACCATCAGTTGGAACTGTTATAAAATATACTGTATATTGGGGAGAGAAGGAGGTTAAACCTGATCATTTTGTTTTGTTTACATCTTGATTATATTTAATTTGCTTAAAAGATTTTTCTGACAAAACGTTTCTAAACTAGAGGAAATGTACTTGAGACAGAAAACAACAAGTTCTACTTTACAGCATGGTCATCACCAATTCCAACCTTTCAAACATTTAAAGTATTAATCTAATGAAGCAAGTAAATTCTTAATAAAAATATTCTCTGTAAATGATTAAAAAATAGCTTTTTTATTAACTTAGAAAATACATAATAAATGTTAAAAAAATTTTAATGTAAATATGATGGTAAACAGCAGCAATGTTTTGGATAAGCAGATAAGAATTTTCTGTATCTGAGACAATTCTACTACTACTACTGAAAAAGTTATTTGACCAATATAAGGTTACCTACCGTGCCCCTGGAGGAATGCTCAGCACCTCCTTAATATTCAAAACATTCAGATTCATTGTAATTTTTAAGAAGCAAATTTCCCTGCAGCATAAAAGAAATTATTGAGAATAACATAATGTAAAATAGAAAATGCCTGTAGTGATGCCAGCAAACATGACAAAGAAACAGTATCTAAAAGTGAACTTGGAAGTTCTTGCACAAAACCTTTGACACCTTACACTAATCAATCAATAGTAAAGTAAAAGGTCACAGGATCAGTTCTCACCACTGATGCTTTACAGTATAGTACTATAATGGAACAGGTAGGTCCTCCCTGCGTGGAGTTTGCATGTTCTCCCCGTGTCTGTGTGGGTTTCCTCCCACAATCCAAAGACATGCAGGTTAGGTGGATTGGCGATTCTCAATTGGCCCTAGTGTGTGCTTGGTGTGTGGGTGTGTCCTGCAGTGGGTTGGCACCCTGCCCAGGATTGGTTCCTGCCTTGTGCCCTGTGTTGGCTGGGATTGGCTCCAGCAGACCCCCGTGATCCTGTATTCGGATTCAGCGGGTTGGAAAAATGGATGGATGGATGGATGGAACAGGTAAATCCGTTACTTAATGCCTCTTAACTCTGTCGCAAGTAGCTCTTTTACTTGTCAATTCTTTTCAGGAGTGTGCTCAAGTTCCATTTAGAATATGTTTGTCTCTGTTTGAATGGATGGATTAAAATGTTGGGGCAATTTAAGAGCAGTTTGAGGAGTCA